>NC_037679.1:108174854-108353709 GCF_003255815.1 Theropithecus gelada | reverse complement strand
AAAAAAAAAAAAAAAAAAAAAAAAAAAAAAGAATAAATGTGCATATGTTTTGCAAGCAAGAAGAGCCTGAAAATAATATTAGATGGTACCGCGTGGGTTTTTTAAATGTAACTTCTCATTATATTAATGTATTAGTTCAGTATTTATTTAGCAATCACTGTGTTGTAGACCTGTTAGGTGCCTATCCTCAAGAAATCTGTACTCTAGTGGAGAAGACAAAAAAGTGAACAGGAAATTTTTGTAACTAATAAGAAATTAGAATAGGGTTGTTAATACTTATTTTTATAACTGGAACCGTTCAATTTACTTAAAATATAAAGTGGCCTTTAGAAATATCACCTAGGGCCAGGTGCGGTGGCTCATGCCTGTAATCCCACTTTGGGAGGCCGAGGCAGGCAGATCACGAGGTCAAGAGATCGAGACCATCCTGGCTAACATGGTGAAACCCTGCCTCTACTAAAAATACAAAAAAAAAAAAAAAATAACCCGGTTTGGGGGGACGTGCCCTGAATCCCCACTTACGGGGGAGGCGGAAGCAGGAGAATCGCTTGAACCCGGGGGCAAAGGGTTGAAGAAACCCAAAACCCCCCCCCCCCCTCCCACCCGGGGAAAAAAGGGAGAACCCCGTCCAAAAAAAAAAAAAAAAAAAGGAAAGAAAAAAGAAATATCACCGAATCCAGACCTATAGAATTAAAAAAGCCTTCCTAGAAGAGGTCATCTCTATCATGATAAATGATTTAATTAATTTCTTGCCTAAAAGTTGGAGCTTATTGGGACAGCAATGAGGAATCATTTAAAAGGTTTTAAGTCAGAATATAACACAATTAAATTTGCATTGTTTAATCGCTAAATGTTGTAACGTCCTTAGCACAGTCCTTAGGATACACTCAATAAATTATAGATGCTCAATTATGATTTATTATAATTTTCATAGTACATCAGTGCTCAATTATAAATAGATGCTCAGAAAATTATAAATATTGGTATTAAATGTTACACTGCATAATAATAAGAGAAATTGGATCAGAATAATAGAGCCAATTATGTTTCTCTTTGTATGTCTTCTGTAAGCATATAAAAAATAATCATTTTTATAATAGTCTTTTTTTTTTTTTTTTTTTTTAAGACAGAGTCTTGCTCTGTTGCCCAGGCTAGAGTGCAATGGTATGATATTGGCTCACTGCAACCACCGCCTCCCGGGTTCAAGCAATTCTCCTGCCTCAGCCTCCCGAATAGCTGAAATTACCAGCACCCACCACCATGCCCGGCTAATTTTTGTAGTTTTAGTAGAGACAGGATTTCACTATTCACTAGCTTGGCTAGACTGGTCTCAAACTCCTGACCTCATGATCCACCTGCCTTGGCCTCCCAAAGTGCTGGGATTACAGGTGCGAGTCACCATACCTGGCCGCCGCCTTCTTTTTTTTTTTTTTAAAGACAATCTTGCCCTGTTGCCCAGGCTGGAGTGCCATGGCACTATCTCAGCTCACTGCAACCTCTGCCTCCCAGGTTCAGCGATTCTCCTGCTTCAGCCTCCTGAGTAGCTGGGACTACAGGCACGCTCTGCCATGTCCAGCTAATTTTTTCTATTTTCAGTAGCGATGGGTTTTTGCCATGTTGGCCAGGCTGGTCTCGAACTCCTGGCCTCAGGTAATCTGCCCACCTCGGCCTCCCAGAGTGCTGGGATTACAGGCATGAGCCACCACACCTGGCCTATAATAGTCTATTCTTGATTATCTATGCTAATAGCAAATGGAAGAATAATTCAACATAACCACGAATTTATCAGTTTTCTTAGATATGCTCATATTCTAGACTTGCCTCCTGAAGACTCCAACTAGACAATTTTATTGGATTTGAATCTCCTCAAATATCCTCAACCACACTTACAGTCTCTTCAGCCATGCAACCCGCTGGTTAACCTAATCAACTATTCATTGATTTGTTCAACAAGTACAATATTTATAATGTCTCACAAACTATTCTAGGCATTGGGGATGCCCGAAGGAAATGACACTGTTTCTCATGGGGAAAGAGTCATGAATACAGGTAAACATTATGAGATCATTAATATTTTGGTGGTATGTCTTAAGCATAAAAAAATTCTAAAATGAGAGAACCTAAATCTTCTTCATAGTATATGGGAAAACTTCACAGAGGAAGTGATACTTGACCTGACTTATGATACAGAACTTAAAGTGGCTGTCAGACTAAGTACAAAAGTATTCAAGTTAGAAAATACAGAAACCATGAAGAATGAAAAAGCTTGACTTAGACTTCCAGGTAGGATCACATTCAAAATACTTATCAATCCCTATATCACTGACCAATCAGAATGGAAGCAGGCTTGAAGACGCCCCACCCCCCACCCCCCCCATGCGCGCGCGCGCGCGCGCGCGCACACACACACGCACACACACGCACACACACTCTGTCAGGTGTTAATCCTTTAGTTGTAGGATCTTGAAGAGGTCCAGAGGCTCTTCAGCTGGGAACTGAGCCCGACCGGGTGGTAGGAAGGGTTTGGTAGGGTGGGGCAGCTACTTACCAGTTAGTACAAAAGGATTTTCATATTTTATCTACCATTATGTTTTTATTGGTATATATAGGCTAAAATGATACAGGCTAAATATCATGTCCTAGGAAAAAGTGCTAAAGTAGGATCATAGAACCTGTCTCACCAAAAAATAAATAAATAAAAAACCTAAACTAAAATAATAAATATAAACCAATATATTTCACTTGTAGCAACTGAACAAGGAAAACAGAACTTTTGAAGAAACAGCATAGGCCAGGAGCAGTGGCTCACCTGTAATCCCAGCACTTTGGGAAGCCGAGATAGGTGGACCACCTGAGGTCAGGAGTTTGAGACCAGACTGACCAACATGTTGAAACCTCGTCTTTACTAAAAATACAAAAATACAAAATGTGTTGGTCCTGTAATCCCAGCTACTTGGGAGGCTGAAGCAGGAGAATTGCTTGAACCAGGAGGCAGAGGTTGCAGTAAGCTGTGATCACACCACTGCACTCCGGCCTGGGCAACAAGGGCAAGACTCCATATCAAAAAAAAAGAAAAGAAAAGAAAAACAGCATAAACTCCAACAAGAAGCCATTGAAATGGAAAACTAAAGTTTCTAAGTATAAAATAATACAACGGGAGGCTTAATCTAGTGCTCTCAGGTTCTGAAGGCTTACTACCTGAATTGAAACCTTGACTCTACCTCTTACTTGTTTAGTGTCCTGAAATTCTCTATGCAAATGTTTCCCAGTCTATAAAATGGGGATGATAAAAATAGCCCTCCCGGGTGAGCACAGCTCATGCCTATAATCCCAGCACTTTGGGAGGCCAAGGCAGGTGGATCACTTGAGCCTAGGAGTTCCAGACCAGCCTGGGCAACATGGTGAAACAAGTTTCTACAAAAATTAGGCCGGGCACAGTGGCTCACGCCTGTGATCCCAGAACTTTGGGAGGCCAAGGTGGGTGTATCACTTGAAGTCAGGCGTTCACAACCGGCCTGGCCAACATGGTGAAACACCGTCTCTACTAAAAATACAGAAGTTAGCCAGGTGTGGTGGCGCACCCCTGTAATCCCAGCTACTCGGGAGGCTGAAGCAGGAGAATCACTTGAACCTAGGAGGGAGAGGTTTCAGTGAGCCAAGATAGCGCCACTGCACTCAAGTCTGAGCAGCAGAGTGAGACTCGGTATCAAAAATAAACAAATTAATTAATTAATATGAAAATTAGCCCAGTGTGGTGGTGCATACCTCTGGTCTCAGCAACATGAGAGGCTGAGGTGGGAGGATCGCTTGAGCTTGGGAGGTGGAGGTTGCAGTGAGTGGAGATTGGACCACTGCATTCCAAGGGTAATAGAGTAAGATTGTCTCTAAAATAAAAATAAAAAATTTATGGCCAGGCACGGTGGCTCATGCCTGTAATCCCAGTACTTTGGGAGGCTGAGGCGGGCAAATCTTGAGGTCAGGAGTTTGAGACCAGACTGGCCAACATGGTGAAACCCCATCTCTACAAAAAATACAAAAAAATAGCTGGGCGTACTGGCGGGTGCCTATAATCCCAGCTCCTCGGGAGGCTGAGGCAGGAGAATCGCTTGAACTTGGGAGGTGGAGGTTGCAGTGAGCCAAAATCATGCCACTGCACTCCAGCCTAGGCAACAAAGTGAGAGACTTTGTCTCAAAAAAATTAAAAAAATTTATATATATCCCTGATCTCTTAAGGTTATCATAAAGACTAAATTCTGGTAAAATACTTGGAGTAGTACTGGATATATAGTGATGGCCCAATAAATATTATCTAAGAGTAATAGTAATAGTAATTAGTACTTGTAAGAGTAGTACTAATACATAGCTCAGCTTGAACAGTTTCTATCAGCACTCCCAACACTCCCGTTAAGAGAGGAGATGAATCAACAACAACCTGATCAATTTTATTATTGTCCTCCAACTTGCAGAGTTGAATGAGGTGTTACATAGGCAAATTTGGAAAATCTTAAGAAACAACTCTTGAGAATAGGAAGATGACCTCCATGATCCTCACCTTCTGGTGATCACACTATAATCCTCTTCCCTTGAGCGAGGGCAGAACCTGTAACTTGCTTCTAGCCAAGAATTTTGCAGATGTAATAAAGAACCAAATGAATTGATTTGGGATTAACCAAAAGAGATATTACCTTGGGTGGACCTGACTTAATCTGGTAAAAGCCCTTTGAAAAGAAGCTGGATCCTCCCTGAGGAGAGAACTCTTCCTTGCTTGCTTGATGAAGAAAGCAGCCATGTGGAAGAAGCCCATATGGAAGGTTACCACAAGTGGCCTGTAGGTTCTTTGGGTGACCTCTAGGACCTGAGAGCAGGCTCCAGACAACCACGAGCAAAAAAAAAAAAGGCCGGTCCCCCAGTCATATGGTCCTGAGGAAATAAAAGCTGCCAACAAACTGAATGAACGTAGATTTTTCTCCAGCCAAGCCCCCAGATGAAAATACAGCCCAGGTGATACCTTCATTGCAGCCTCTGAGACCCTGAGCAGAAGATACACCTATGGTCCAAACTCCTGACCCACAAAAGCTGTGAGATTATAAATGTGTGTTGTTTTGTTACTAAGTTTGTAGTAATGTGCTACCCAGCGATAAGAAACTAATACAGGAAGTAATTAGAGAAGGGAAAGGGCATCATAACCATCTTCCAACATAGATAGGCTACCTAAATAGGTGAAATGGTTCGTATTAGAAGATATTGAACTAGTACTCACTGAAAAGTATAGAACTGGTATTGCAATTTTAGCTAGGTAAGAGGGACCTCTGTCCTGGTCCCCACAAAAGAAATTTTTAAATGAGCAGCTGCCTAAGATGGCCAGGGAGTGAGAAGGAAAGGAGTTCCCATAATGCAAAGCTTTTCAGGGCAGAGCCAGGATGCCAGGTGAGACTCTGGACCTTTTTTTTTTTTTTTTTTTGAGACAGAGCCTTCCTCTGTCACCCAGATTGGAGTGCAGTGGCGCCATCTTGGCTCACTGCAAACTCCACCTCCTAGGTTCACACCATTCTCCCGCCTCAGCCTCCTGAGTAGTTGAGACTACAGGCCCTCACCACCACACCCGGCTAATTTTTTGTATTTTTAGTAGAGACAGGGTTTCCCTGTGTTAGCCGGGATGGTCTCGATCTCCTGACCTCATGATCCACCCGCCTCGGCCTCCCAAAGTACTGGGATTACAGGCATAAGCCACTGCACCTGACCCTTTTTTTTTTAAGAGATGGGATTTTGCCATGTTGCCCAGGCTGGTCTTGAACTCCTGAGCTCAAGTGATCCTCCTACCTCAGCCTCCCAAAGTGCTGGGATTATAGGAATGAGCCACCGTGCCTGAGACTCTGGACTTTTGAGTTAGTGTTGGAATAAGTTAAGACTTTGACGCTATTGGGATGGAATGAATGTATTTTGCATATGAGGACATAAATTTGGGGGGCCAGGGACAGAATGTTATAGTTTGAATATGTCCCCCAAATTTCATATTCATTGTTGGAAATTTAATCCCCAATGCAACAATGTTGACAGGTGAGACCTTCAAGAGCTGATTAGGTCATGAAGGCTCTGCCCTTATAAATGAATTAATGCTGTTATCTTGGGAGTAGATTGGCTCTTTTAATAGTAGGCAACAAAGTAAGACTCTGTCTCAAAAAAAAAAAAAAAAAGTTGGACCTCTCTCTCTCTCAATATGCATATGTGCATATGATTTCTTGCCCTTCCACCTTCCACCTGGAATGATGCAGCAAGAAGGCCCTTGCCAAATGGGGGCCCCTCAACCTTAGACTTCCCGGCCTCCAGATCTGTAAGAAATAAATCTGTTCTTTATAAATTATTGCCCCCCAGGTATCCTGTTACAGCATCACAAAATGGACTAAGGGCACAGGGATTTCAACTGACTGGTTTTGTTGAAGATTTGAGGGAGTTACCATTTATCAATTTCTTGCTTTGATTAGTGATTAATTTTCCATTAAATAAAAATTATATGATATCCTTTTCACAGATTTTAGGTAGTTAATGCTTGAGAGAAGTCTACTCACTTTTATTCTGTACAGTTTTTGTTTTTATGTTGTTTTTGTTTTTTTGAGACAGAGTCTTGCTCTGTCACCCAGGCTGGAGTACAGTGGCACAATCTCAACTCACTGCAACCTCTGCCCCAAGGGTTCAAGTGATTCTTATGCCTCAGCCTCTTGAGTAGCTGTTATTACAGGTATGCACCACCATGCCCAGCTAATTTTTTTTTTTTTTAGGTGTGAGACACCACACCTAGCCCTGAAGCTGCTCTTGGTTGGGAGTCATCCCACACCTAAGACAGAAAGATAGTGGCTTCTAAAAAAGATGAAAAAGTCCTTGGTGTCAATCAACTCTAGGCTCCAACTCATTATGAAAAGTGGAAAGTAGGCCGGGCACCATGGCTCATGCCTGTAATCCCAGCACTTTGGGAGGCCGAGGCAGGCAGATCACAAGGTCAAGAGATCGAGACCATCCTGGCCAACATAGTGAAGCCCCAGCTCTACTAAAAATACAAAAATAAGCTGGGCAGGGTGACACGTGCCCGTAGTCCCAGTCACTTGGGAGGCCGAGGCAGGAGAATGGCTTGAACCCAGAGGTGGGGATTGCAGTGAGCCGAGATCACGCCACTGTACTCCAGCCTCGCAACGGAGTGAGACTCCATGTCAAAAAAAAAAAAGGTGGAAAGTATGTGCTGGGGTACAAGCAGACTCTGAAGGTGATCAGACAAGGCAAAGTTAAACTGGTCATGCTCGCCAACAACTGCCCCACTTTGAGGAAATCCAAAATAGGGTACTGTGCCATGTTGGCCAAAACTGGTGTCCGTTACTACAGTGGCAATAATATTGAATTGGACACAGTGTGCAGAAAATACTGCAGAGTATGTGCACACTGATCCAGGTGTACATTGATCCAGGTGATTCTGATATCATTAGAAGCATGCCAGACAGATTGGTGAAAAGTAAATGATGCAAAATTTTTCTTTTATGAAACTTGCGAAGGCTGGGCACGGTGGCTCACCCCTGTAATCCCAGCATTTTGGGAGGCTGAGGTGGGAGGATCACCTGAGGTTGGGAGTTCGAGACCAGCCTGCCCAACATGGAGAAACCCCATCTGTGCTAAAATAAAAAATTAGCCGGCTGTGGTGGCGCATGCGTGTAATCCCAGCTACTCTGGCGGCTGAGGCAGGAGAATCACTTGAACCCAGAAGGCAGAAGTTACAATGAGCCGAGATTGCGCCATTGCACTCTAGCCTGGGCAACAAGAGCAAAAGTCTGTCTCAAATAAAAAGAAGGAAAGAAGGAAAGAAAGAAAGAGAGAGAGACAGAGAGAGAGGGAGGGAGGGAGGGAAGGAGAGGGAGGGAGGGAGGGAAAGGAAAGGAAAGAAAGAAAAGGAAAAAAAAGAAAAGGAAAGAGAGAGAGAGAGAAAGGAGGAAGGAAGGGAGGAGAGAAGGAAGGAAAGAAAGAGGAAAGGAAAGGAAGAAGGAAGGAAAGAAAAGAAAGAAGGAAGAAGGAAGGAAGGAAGGAAGACTTGTGAGAGCTTGCTTTAAAAAAAAAAGTCCAGAGTCTCATCTGACTCATCTATGAGTGAGACTCAAGGCACAATTCATTCTGTGGCAAATTCTTTTCCAGCTGTGAGCCTGTGAAATTAACAAGTAGCATGCTTCTAAAATACAGTGGTGGGACAGGTGTAAGATAGACATTCCCCTTCAAAAAGGGAGAAATAGCCATAAAGAAAGGGGTAACAGCTCCCAGGTAAGTCCAAAATCTAACAGGAAAAAACAACATTAAGTCTTAAAGCTGGAGAATAATCTTTGCCTCCATGCCCCATATCCTGGGCACACTTGAGGGCATGGGGCTGGGCCTCCAGGGATGTAGCACATATTTTCCACTTTTTTTTTTTTGACATGGAGTCTCACTCTGTTGCCAGGCTGGAGTGCAGTGGCGCGATCTTGGCTCACTGCAATCCCCACCTCCCAGGTTCAAGTCATTCTCCTGCCTCAGCCTCCCAAGTGGCTGGGACTACAGGCGTGTGCCACCCTGCCCAGCTTATTTTTGTATTTTTAGTAGAGATGATGTTTCACCATTTGGCCAGGATGGTCTCAATCTCTCGATGGTGTTTGCTTACTGTTCCACTGTGATTGTATTATGCTGGTTCGAAAGTAATTGGGGTTTTTGCCATTAAAAGTAATGTTTCCTGTGGCCTCCCCAGGCATGTGGAACTGTGAGTCAATTAAACCTCTTTCTTTTATAAATTACCCAGTCTCGAGCAATTCTTTACAGCAGTGCAAGAACGGACTAATAGAGTAAATTGGTACTGCAGAGAGTGGGATGCTGCTGTGAAGATACCTGAAAATGTGGAAGTAACTTTGGAACTGGGTAACAGGCAGAAGTTGGAACAGTTTAGAGGGCTCAAAGAAAGACAGAAAAATGTGGGAAAGTTTGGAACTTCCTAGAGACTTGTTTAATGGCTTTGACGATAGTGATATGGACAATGAAGTCCAGGCTGAGGTGATCTCAGATGGAGACAAGTAACTTGTTAGGAATTGGAATAAAGGTGATTCTTGATATACTTTAGCAAAAGGACTGGTGGCATTTTGCCCCTGCCCTAGAGATCTGGGGAACTTTAAGCTTGAGAGAGATGATTTAGGGTATCTGGTGAAAGAAATTTCTAAGTGGCAAAGTATTCAAGAGGAAGCAGAATGGCTGGGCACAGTGGTTCATACCTGTAATCCCAGCACTTTGGGAGGCCAAGGCAGGTGGATCACCTGAGGTCAGGAGTTTGAGACCAGCCTGGCCAACATGGTGAAACCCCATTTTGAACCTCTATTAAAAATACAAAAATTTGCTGGGCATGTTGGCGTACACTTGTAATCCTAGCCACTCGGGAGGCTGAGGCAGGAGAATTGCTTGAACCTAGGAGGCAGAGGTTGCAGTGAACCAAGATTGCTCCATTGCACTCCAGCCTGGACAATAAGAGCAAAAGTCCATCTCAAAAAAACAAATAAAAAGAGGAAGCAGAACATAAAAGTTTGGAATATTTGTAGCCTAAAGATGAGAAAGAAAAGGAAACCTCATTTTCTGGGGAGAAATTCAAGCCAGCTGCAGAAATTTGCATAAGTAATGAGAAGCTGAATGTTAATCACGATGACAATGGGGAAAATGTCTCCAGGGCATGTCAGAGACTTTTGAGGCAGCCCATCCCATCATAGGCCTGGAGGCATAGGAGGGAAAAGTCGTTTCATGGGCCAGGCCAGGACCACACTGCTCTATGTAGCTTCAGGACATGGTTTCGTGAGCCCCAGCTGCTTCAGCTCCAGCTGTGGCTAAAAGGGGCCAAAGTACAGCTCAGGCCATTGCTTCAGAGGGTTGCACACCCCAAGCCTTGGTGGCTTACATGTGGTGTTGGGCTTGCGGGTGCACAGAAGTCAAGAATTGAGGTTTGGGTAGGTGGATCACGTGAGGTGAGGAGTTTGAGACCAGCCTGGCCAACATGATGAAACCCTGTCTCTCCTAAAAATACAAAACTTACCCAGGCATGGTGGCAGTGCCTGTAATCATAGCTACTTGTGGGGCTGAGGCAAGATAATCACTTGAACCAGGAAGTGGAGGTTGCAGTGAACCAAGATCATCTCAGAAAAAAAGCTTTAAGGTTTAGGCACCTCCGCCTACATTTCAGAGGATGTGTGGAAATACCTGGATGTCCAGGCAGAAGTCTGTGGCAGGGGTGGAGCCCTCATGGAGACCCTCTGCTAGGGCAATGCAGAAGGGAAATGTGGGGTTGGAGCTGCCACACAGAGTCCCCACTGGGGCACTGCCTAGTGGAGCTGTGAGAAGAGGGTCACCATCCTCCAGACCCCAGAATAGTAGATCTACTGACAGCTTTCACTGTGTGCCTAGAAAAGCCACAGAAACTCAATGCCAGTTATGAAAGCAGCTGGGAGGGGGGCTATACCCTGCAAAACCACAGGGACAGAGCTTCCTAAGGTCATTTGGGAGCCCACCTCTTGTATCAGCATGACCTGGATGTGAGATATGGAGTCAAAGGAGATCATTTTAGAACTTTAAGGTTTAATGACTGCCCTGTTGGATTTTGGACTTGCATGGGACCTGTAGCCCCTTTGTTTTGGCCAATTTCTTCCCTTTGGAACAGGTATATTTACCCAGTGACTGTACCCCCATTGTATCTAGGAAGTAAAGTTAAGGATTCATAGGTGGAAGGGATTTGCCTTGTCTCAGATGAGACTTTGGACTGGGACTTTTGAGTTAATGATGGAATGAGTTAAGAATTTGGGGGACTGTTGGAAGGGTATGATTGTGTTTTGAAATGTGAGGATGAGATTTGGGAGGGGCCAGGGGAAGAATGATATGGTTTTACTGTGTCCCCACCTAAATCTCATATTGAATTCTGGTTTCCATAATCCCCACATGTTGTTGGAGGGACCTGGTGGGAAGTAATTGAATCATGGGGGAGGTTACCCTCATGCTGTTCTTGTGATAGTGAGTTCTCATGAGATCTGATGGTTTCATTTAAAAAAAACAAAAACAAAAACAAAAAAACTTCCCCCTCCCTTTGCTCATACTTCTTGCTGCCATCATGTGAAGTAGGACATGTTTGCTTCCCCTTCCACCATGATTGTAAGTTTCCTGAGGCTTCCCCAGCCATGTGGAACAGTGAGTCAATTAAACCTCTTTCCTTTATAAATTACCCATTCTCAGACAGTTCTTTTAGCAGCATGAGAACAGACTAATATAAAAAGGGTGGCGTTTACTCCAGGTTCCAGTACCTTCTTCCTCAGTTCCATCTAAGATATTATCAGAATGGCATTTACCATCCATATTTTTACCAGTATTCTGATCACACCACCTAAATAATCCCTAAGATTTAGGATCTCCCAAAAGCTCAGCTTCTTCTGAGCCCTCACTAGAATTGCCTTTAAAACTCCATTCATGGAAATCTAAGCCCTTTCTGACCTGCTTCTCCAAATTCTTTCAGCCTCTACCCATTACTCAGTTTAAAAGTCACTTTATAACAACAATCCTACTTCTAGTACGAATTTTCTCTTTTAGTCCATTTTGGGATGCAATAACAGGATGCCTGAGACTAAGGAATTTATAAAGAACAGAGATTTATTTGTCACAGTTTTGAAGGCTGGGATGTCTAAGATAAAGGGGTCCTCATCTGTTGAGGGCATTCTGGCTACATCATCCAATGCTGGATGGCAGAGGGCAAGAGAGCATATGCAGACATTGAGAGAGCGAGAGAGAGAGAGAGAGATCAAACTTATCCTTTTATCAGGAACTCATTCCTTCAATAACCAACCCACTCCTGATATAATAGCATCACACTTCATGAGGGCAGAACTCTCATGACCTAATTACATCTTAAAGTTTCCACGTCTCAACATTGTTGGATTGGAAATTAAGTTTCCAACACATGAACTTTGGGACACATATTCAAACCATAGAACCCTGCAATCTTGTATTGTTTATTAAATGAAGAGTCAATTATTTATTGCAAAACATCATCTGCACACAATAAAATACACAGGCAATTATTAGGACAGTGCCACATATTATGTTGTTTTATGGCAAAACAAAATGAAAATTTTGAAAGAATGTAAGAAATACTACATGAATCTAAGTATTGTTTTTAGAAATTGTGGAAATCTCAGTATGAGAGTGATTAATGAAAGTGAGGTATTTTCAGAGAGAATAACTTAAAATATGGACCACATTACAGTGTGAACACAGTATGTAAATATCCTCATTCATTTTTTTAAAACTAAATATACCTTAACAGTGTTTTCGACAACTCTAAGTATTACAACACAATGAAGTTAATCAAAATGGAAAGTTGTGGGAAAAATAAACTACCTAAGAACTATAATTATCTATAGAAAAGTTGCCTAATTTTGCTATAATTTCACTAGAACTAAAATTGTGTAAAAATCTTGATTTTTAGCAACATTTTCTGATATTGCATAAATGAAGACAAAAATGCTTAATGGAATAAATATGCAATATTTTATGACATGTTTCTTTTTATATCTTGCAAACAAGGCTGGCTCATCAACATGTGTGGAATACCTAAATATCTGCAATTATAAATTCAGTCACCTTCCATATTTTGCTGCCAGTCAGTATGAATGGAAGTCCTTATTGGTGGGCATAGGACTCTATATTCATTACAGTTCTTTTTTTCTTTTTTTTTTTTTTTTTTGAGACAGAGTCTCTGTCACCCCAGCTGGAGTGCAATGGCGCGATCTCGGCTTATTGCATCTCCGCCTCCCGGGTTCAAGCAATTCTCTTGTCTCAGCCTCCCAAGTAGCTGGGATTACATTACAGGCATGAGCCACCAAGCCCAGCTAATTTTGTATTTTTAGTAGATATGGGGTTTCTCCATGTTGGTCAGGCTGGTCTCAAACTCTAGACCTCAGGTGATCCACCCGCCTCATCCTCCCAAAGTGATGGGACTACAGGTGTGAGCCACTGCACCTGGCCCTCATTATAGTTCTTGTCAACATTTTAAATAGTAATATAGGTGTAGTAATAGGTAATATGCTGATCAAATATGAATAGACAGGATAGAATAAAGTGGATACGTTTGAAGAAAATATATTTCTTTCATATTGTAACCATGGGGAAAAAGATCAAAATTCTGCTTAAAATAGAAGCTATTGACAATGGCATCAAAAAGAATACAGTACTTACAGGTTTAACCAAGGAGACAGAAAACTTGTACAATGAAAACTGCAAAACATTGCTGAAATTAAATAAGAATAAATAAAATAAATAAATTATTTATTGAATAAATAAAATAATGAATAAATAAAAAGTCACTTCATGTTCATGGCTTAGAAAACTTAATAGTGTAAAGATTGTCCAAGCATGGTGGCTTATGCCTATAATCCTAGCACTTTGGGAGGCCAAGGTGGGGGGATTGCTTGAGGCCAAGATTTCAAGACCAATCTGGCCAACATAGCAAGACCCTGTCTCTATTTAAAAAATACATATTGTAAAGGTGACAACACTACCCAAAGTGATCTACAGATTAAAGCAATCCCTATTAAAACTCAATGGCATTATCTGCAGAAATAGGAAAACTGATCCTAAAGTTTATATGGAATCTTAAGTTACCCTAAATGGTCAAAACAATCTTGAAAAATAAGAAGAAAGTTGGAGGACTCATACTCCCTGATTTCAAAATTAAAAAGTTACAGTAATCAAAACAGTTTAATACTGGCATAAGGATAGACTGATGGAATAGAATAGAGAACCCACAAATAAACCTTTGCATATATGGTCAATTGAATTTTGGCAAGATTCCAAACGTGATTCAGTGAGGAAAGCACAATCTTTTCAACAAATGGTATTGGAAAAACTGGATAGTCAGACTAAATATTCTTATGCAGTAGAATGAAGTTGGACCCATACCTCACCCAATATACAAGAATTAACTAAAAGTGGCTGGGCACAGTGGCTCACGCCTGTAATCCCAGAACTTTGCAAGGCCAAGGTGGGCAAATCACCTGAGATCAGGAATTGGAGACAAGCCTGGCCAACAGGGCAAAACCCCATCCCTACTAAAGATACAAAAACTAGCCAGGCATGATTACGCATTCCTGTAGTCCCAGCTACTCAGGAAACTGAGGCAAAATCTTCAGAATGTTGGATTTGACAGTGATTTCTTAGATATGATATCAGAAACACAGGAAACCGAAGATAAAACAGATAAATTGGACTTCATCAAAATTAAAAACTTGCATGCATTAAAGGGCACTCTCAAGATAGGAAAAAGACAATCCACAAGATAGGACAAAATACTTGCAAATCTGAATTAATATACAGAATATATAAATAATTCCTATAACTGAAAAATAATAAACACCAATTCAAAAATGGGAAAAGGGCTTGACTAGACACATTGCCAAAGAAAATATGCAAATGGCCAATAAGCACATGAAAAGATACTCAACATAATTACTCATTAGGAAAATGCAAATGGAAACCACAATAACATACCACTTCACACCTAATAAGAGAGCTATCATTAAAAAAAGAAAAAGGTAAAATAAGTATTGACAAGGAAGTGAAAAACAAAAAATGGACAGCAGCTTGGCAGTTAACAAAAAGTTAAACACAGAATTACCATATGATTCAGTAATTCCATTCCTAGGGCTGTGTGTGTGTGTGTGTGTGTGTGTGTGTGTGTATTTAAAAAATGAATGCAGAGGTTTAAAGAGTTACTTTGTACATAGTGTTTGTAGCACATTATTCACAATAGCCAAAAGGTGGAAACAACCCAAGTGTCCATCAACAGATGAATGAATAAATAGAATGTGGTATGTACATATAATGGAATATTACTCATCCATAAAAAGGAATGAAATTCTTCTACATGATACAACATGAATGACCCTTGAAAACATTATGCCAAGTGAAATAGGCCAGACAAAAAAGGACAAATGGTGAATTACTCCACTCTGATAAGGCACCTGGACTAAGCAAATTCATTGGACTGGAAAATAGAATAGAGGTTACCAGGGCCTGGGAGAAGTGGGGAATGGAGAATAGTTTAATGGGTACAGAGTTTCTGTTTGGGATGACGAAAATATTTTGGAAATGGATAGTAATGGTGATTGCACAAAATGGTAGATATACTTAATGCCACCAAAGTGTAAATTTAAAAATGCTTAAAATTGGCCAGGTGCAGTGGCTCATGCCTGTAATCTCAGCACTTTGGGAAGCCAAGGTGAGTGGATTGCCTAAGGTCAGGAGTTCAAGACCAGCCTGGTTAACATGGTGAAACCTCGTCTGTACTAAAAAAATACAAAAATTAGCCAGGCATGGTGGTGCACGCCTATAGTCCCAGCTACTTGGGAGGCTGAGGCAGGAGAATCACTTGAACCTGGGAAGTGAAGGTTGCAGTGAGCCAACATCACGTCACTGCACTCCAGCCTGGGCGACATAGCAAGACTCTGTCTCCCAGAAAAATATAAAAAATAAATAAAAATGGTTAAAATTATAAATTTGATGTGTGCTTTACCACAGTTAAAAAAAACACACACACACAGAGAACAAGAACAAGATCTGGGATATTATAAATATTCTCAGTAAAATAGAACAATTTAAAAAGACAAAGAGTAAAAAGAAAAAAGGAAACTTTTTTTTTGAGATAGAGTCTGCTCTGTCGCCAGGTTGGAGTGCAGTGGCGCAATCTTGGCTCACTACAACCTCCGCCTCCCTGTTTCAAGCAATTCTCTTGCCTCAGCCTTCTGAGTAGCTGGGACTACAGGTGCGTGCCACCACGCCCAGCTAATTTTTGTATTCTTAGTAGAGACGGGGTTTCACCATGTTGGCCAGGATTGTCTCGATCTCTTGACCTTGTGATCCACCCGCCGTGGCCTCCCAAAGTGCTGGGATTACAGGCGTGAGCCACCGCACCCAGCCTATTATTTATTTATTTATTTATTTATTTATTTATTTATTTATTATTATTTTTTTTGAGACGGAGTTTTGCTCTTGTTGCCCAGGCTGGAGTACAATGGTGTGATCTCGGCTTACTGCAGCCTCTGCCATTCCAGTTCGAGCAGTTCTCCTGCCTCAACCTCACGAGTAACTGGGATTACAGGTATGTGCCACCACACCCAGCTAATTTTGTATTTTTGGTAGAGACAAGGTTTCTCCATGTTGGTCAGGCTGGTCTCGAACTCCTGAGCTCAGGTGATCCACCGGCCTCGGCCTCCCAAAGTGCTGAGATTACAGGTGTGAGCCACCATGCCTGGCCAGAAATTACTTTTTAAAAGGAGAGAATCAGTCTACAAGGTCTAACTAATAGTTGAAAAGAAAGAGAAAATATCTAACTGTGTTAGGGTTCTCCAGAGAGACAGAACCAACATATATGTACATATGAAAGGGACTTTATTAAAGAGAATTCACATGATCACAGGGTGAAATCCCATGATAGACTGTCTGCAAGATGAGGAGCAAGGAAGCCAGTAGTGGCTCAGTCTGAGTCCCAAAGTTTCTAAAGTAGGGAAGCCAACAGTGCAGGCTTCAGTCCATGGCTAGAGGCCCAGAAGCCCCTGGCAAACCACTGGTCTAAGTCCAAGAGTCCAAAAGCTGAAGACGATGTTCAAGGTGAGGAAGCATCCAGCACAGAAGAAAGATAAAAGCTGAAGACTCAGCAAGCCAGCTTCTTCCAACTGCTTCTGCCAACTTTTTCTAGCCATGCTGGCAGCTGCTTGGATGGTGCCCACCCACACTGAGGATGGGTCTTCCTCTCCCAGTCCACTGACTCAAATGTTAATCTGCTTTGGGCAACACCCTCAAAGACACACCCAGAAACAATACTTCGCAGCTTTCAATCCAATCAAGTTGACACTTGACACTTATATTAACTGTCGCACTAACAGAGGGAAGGAAGTCTCAAAATTCAAAGGGTCCACTAATAGTGCAAACAATGAGATGTGCACCTAGGCACATCACCTTGAAATTTCAAGATCTTGAGAATAGAGGAAGATCCTAAAAGCTTATGGTGAAGTGGAAGTAAGGGGATAACAGGTCACATATACACAGGATCCAAAACAAAAATGATACTGGATTTCTCAATTATAATACTGAAAGCTAGAAGAAATTTTGAAGCATTACCTTCAAAACTCAATAAAAATGCTGCTCAACATTTAATTATGTAACTAACTAAACTACCAATTAAACATGAAGTTAGAGGGTCCAGGCACAATGGCTCATGCTTGTAATCCCAGTACTTTGGGAGCCAAAGCAGGGGGATTGCTTCAGCCTAGGAGTTTGAGGCTACAGTGAGCTAAGATTGCACCACTCCATTCCAGCCTGGGCAACAGAGCAAGACTCTGTCTCTAAATATATACAAACATAAAGCTAGAATACAGACATTTTCAGATCTGCTAAATCTTAAAAATTTACCTCTCATATACAATTTTGCGGAAATCTTAATCAAGGATACCATCTACAAAAAGTGACAACATAAACCAAAAAGAATAAAATGAGTTTCAGAAAAGAGATCCCAATATAGTTGAGAGATGAAGAAAATTCTAAGAATAAATACAAAAGAAAAGAACAAATCCTGACCAGAGAGGAGCACAAGGTGCTCGAGAGGCATCTCCAGAGGGAAATAATGGAAATACTAGGTTATCTGATATATTGGGCCATGTGAAAAGCCATCTTTAGAGGATGTTTAAGGATTTAAGAAGGAAATTCTCTTGCAAAGAACAACAAACTAATGAAAAATAAACCAATTACCTGTAGGAAAATTAAAGTTACAGAAGAAAGAAAATATAATCATAGGGCACTATTTGATTTAGCAGCAAATAATATTTTCCTGGCCCTAATAGCATGAACAGTATTTGGCTGAAGAGCAAATAATGTTTACCTGGTTTTAATAATGTAAATACTGAATGTTGACTTCATAATGATTTATGAGAGAGATCTATTTGGAGAATAAAGAGAAGGATAGTTTGGAGGAATGGGGAGAAGGAAAAGGGCATAAGTGAGAGGAATCCTATTCTACCATATCAGTAAGCTACTATAATAAGTAAATGGGTGAATATAGAGATAGCGATATATGCATGTCACTTAGAAATACCAGTAACCATATGCAGAAAATTGAAACTGGGCCCCTTCCTTACATCATATACAAAAATTAACCAAGATGGATTAAAGACTTAAGTGTAGAACCTAAAACTATAAAAACCCTGGTAGACAACCTAGGAAATACCATTCAGGACAAAGGCATGAGCAAAGATTTCATGACAAAGACACCAAAACAAAAGCAAAAATTGACAAGTGGAATCTAATTAAACTAAAGAGCCTCTGCACAGCAAAAGAAACTATCAACAGAGTAAACAAACAACCTACAGAATGAGAGGAAAATTTTGTGAACTATGCATCTGACAAAGTATAATGTGCAGCATCCATACAAAACTCAAACAAATTTACAAGAGAAAAACAACTCCATTAAAAAGTGGGCAAAGGGCATGAACAGACATTTCTCAAAAGAAGACATACATGCAGCCAACAAGCAAAAAATCTCAACATCACTGATCATTAGAGAAATGCAAATCAAAACCACAATGAGATACCATTTCACACCAGTCAGAATGGCTATTATTAAAAAGTCAAAAAAAAAAAAAAAGAATAGATGCTGGTGAGGTTGTAGAGAAAACAGAATGCTTATACACTATTGATAGGAGTGTAAATTAGTTCAACCAACCATTGTGGAAGACAGTGTGGCAATTCCTCCAAGACCTAAAGGCAGAAATACTATTTGATGCAGCAATTCCATTACTGGGTATACACCCAAAGGAATAGAAATCATTCTATTATAAAGACAAATGCATGTATATGTTAATTGCAGCACGATTCACAATAGCAAGTCATGGAACCCACCCAAATGTCCATCAATGATAGACTGAATAAAGAAAATATGGTACATATACACCATGGAATACTATGCAGCCATAAGAAAGAAGGAGATCATTTCCTTTACAGGGACATGGATGGAGCTGGAGGCCATTATCCTTAGCAAACTAATGCAGGAAGAGAAAACCAAATGCCGCATGTTCTCACTTATAAGTGTGAGCTGAATGACGAGAACACGTGGATACATGGAGGGGAACAACAACACACACTGGGGCCTATCAGAGGGTAAAGAGTGGGAGGAGGGAGAGGACTAGGAAAAATAACTAATGGGTACTAGGCTTAATACCAGGGTGATGAAATAACTGTGGAATAAACCCCCATGACACACATTTACCTATGTAACAAACCTGCACATCCTGCACATGTACCTCTGAACTTAAAATACAAATTTTTAAAAAGTAGCCAAATAACAGAAAATAGAGCTTAAAAATGATAAGCAATTACTTTTGGATAAAAAAAGTATGTCACGGATAGGAAGAACAGCAGGCTGCTATTTTTATTATAATACTTTTAGCACTATGAGGCTTTTTAAACTATGTATATGTGTTAGTTTGATAAAATAAAATGAATAATTTTAATAAATAATTTCAGCGAATAAAAGGATAAATATAAATAAATAGGAGAAAAAGAATAAAATATTAAATGTTCTACTATCAAGAATAATACAGCTTCTATGATCACTGGAAAAATGACAATATTATATTAAATAATGTATATAACAGACATCCCCTTTGTTGGAGGAATTTCTTAGTCTTTATAATTCTTTTCTTTTACAACTGTTAAGCAGCATTCCTGCTGAACTGCTGTGTATTGAGCTGAAGAATATGAAATAATTGATTAGAGTATAAAATACTTGGAGTAAAATTGCAGAGTCCAAATATTCACAGCACTAAATGGCCTCAATAAAAGATCTGTGTCAAAATGGCATGAAAGTGTTCTGCATAATTTGCATGTCACAGCTCTCATCCAATGTGTTTTGAAAACACAACTTTTGGGACGGGCGCGGTGGCTCACACCTGTAATCCCAGCACTTTGGGAGGCCAAGGCGGTCGGATCATGAGGTCAGGAGATCGAGACCATCCTGGCTAACACTGTGAAACCCCGTTTCTACTAAAAATACAAAAAATTAGCCGGCCATGGTGGCGGTCGCCTGTAGTCCCAGCTACTTGGGAGGCTGAGGCAGGAGAATGGCATGAACCTGGGAGGTGGAGCTGGCAGTGAGCAGAGATCGCGCCACTGCATTCCAGCCTGGGCGACAGAGCGAGACTCCATCTCAAAAAAAAAAAAAGAAAAGAAAAGAAACACAACTTTTGGAAAATTAAATTAATACCCAAAATCAATATTTTTAATTCGTCTTTGTAAAATTTTGGTATTTTTAGTTATAGTACAAATTGAAAATTGACAATACTGCTTTTGTGTGGGATACTGTGGTAAATGAAAATGCCTGCTCAAGGTCTGGGGAGAACTAAGATGATTGGGGCTTCAGCTGCCTCCAGCTGCCCATGATGGCAATGATAGCTAAGAGGGTCGGTGTATCTGCATATTTGTAACCCATACAATGGCATGTCAGTGAACCTGAGCACATCATTATACTTTGGTACGTTAGTTAGAAAGCTCTGATCTGGCAGGACGCGGTGGCTCAAGCCTGTATTCCCAGCACTTTGGGAGGCCAAGGCGGGCGGATCACGAGGTCAGGAGATCGAGACCATCCTGGCTAACACGGTGAAACCCCGTCTCTACTAAAAATACAAAAAATTAGCCGGGTATGGTGGCAGGTGCCTGTAGTCCCAGCTACTCAGAGGCTGAGGCGGGAGAATGGCATGAACCTGGGAGGCGAAGCTCACAGTGAGCCGAGATCTCGCCACTGCACTCCAGCCTGGGCAACAGAGCAAGACTCCGTCTCAAAAAAAAAAAAAAAAAAGAAAGCTCTGATCTACAAGACCCAAATTGTTATATTTTTTTCGAGGAAAGGAAGATCCATATTTGTTTTTGGGGGAAGAAAGGAACAAACTGCAGAGAACAAGGTTTACCAGGATGCTGAAGGATAATATTATATATTATATATGTAAAATTCATATGAATTATATATTTGGTATGTGTTTAAAATATATATTTAAATATATACTATATTATATAGTTTTTTGAGGGTTTTTTTTGAGATGGAGTCATGCTCTGTCTCCCAGGCTGCAGTGTGGTGGCTTGGCTTACTGCAACCTCTGCCTCCCAGGTTCAAGCAATTCTCCTGCCTCGGCCTCCTGAGAAACTGGGATTACAGGCACACACCAGCAGGCCTAACTAATTTTTGGGTTTTCTTGTTTGTTTGTTTGTTTTTGTTTTTGTTTTTGTTTTTGAAACAGAGTCTCGCTCTGTCACCCAGGCTGGGGTGCAGTGGCGCAATCTCAGCTCACTGCAACCTCCGCCTCCCAGGTTCAAGCGATTCTTCTGCCTCAGCCTCCCGAGTAGCTGGGATTATAGGCACGCACCACCACACCTGGCTAATTTTTGTATTTTTAGTAGAGACAGGGTTTCACCATCTTGACCAGGCCAGTCTCAAAATCATGACCTCAAGTGATCCACCCACCTTGGCCTTCCAAAGTGCTGGGATGATAGGTGTGAACCACCACACCTGGCCTAATAAATAGTTTATATGTATTATAAACCACTGAACTATATATTCTGTAGTTTTAGAAAGGGGAAGGAACAGGCCGGGCGCAGTGTCTCACGCCTGTAATCCCAGCACTTTGGGAGGCCGAAGTGGATGGATCACAAGGTCAGGAGATTGAGACCATCCCAGCTAACACGGTGAAACCCAGTCCCTACTAAAAATACAAAAAATTAGCCAAGCGTGGTGGCGGGCGCCTGTAGTCCCAGCTACTTGGGAGGCTGAGGCAGGAGAATGGCATGAACCCGGGAGGTGGAGGTTGCAGTGAGCTGAGATTGTGCCACTGCACTCCAGCCTGGGCGACAGAGTGAGACTCCATCTCAAAAACAACAACAACAACAAAGGAAAAACAGTAATAGAGGCCAGGCGTGATGGCTCATGCCTGTAATCCCAGCACTTTGGAAGGCTGAGGGTAGATCACCTGAGGTCAGGAGTTCAAGAACAGCCTGGCCAGCATGTCAAAATTCTATCTCTACTACAAATACAAAAAAAAAAAAAAAAATTAGCCTGGCATGGTGGCAGGTGCCTGTAATTCCAGCTACTCAGCAGGCTGAGGTAGGAGAATTGCTAGAACCCTGGGAGCGGAGGTTGCAGCGATCCAAGATTGCGCCACTACACTCCAGCCTGGGTGACAGAGCGAGACTCCATCTCAAAAAAAAGAAAAAAATAGTAATAGAGATGAAAATATGTCTTCAATGAGCTCATCAATTAGAGTCAATACAGGTAAGCAAAAAATCAATAAACTTGAAGATAGGTCAATAGAAATTATTCAAGCTAAAATGCAAAGAGAAAAAAAGGGATGAATGAAAAACACAACAGAATATTCATAATATGTGGAACAATATCAAATGAACTAACATTTGCATAATTAGAATTCCAGAAGGAGAAGAGAGAATAAGAATTAATATTTTAGTAAATAATGGCCAAAAATTTTCCAAAATTAGTGATAGACACTAAATCATGGATCCAAGATGCTCAAAAAACACCAACCAGGAGAAATACCAAAACCTGGCAACTTAGGCTATATCACATTCAAATAGCTGCAAACCAAAGACAAACAAAAATCTTGAAGCCAGCCAGAGGAAAAGACACATTACCTGTAGAGGTACAATAATTAGAATTACAACAAATGTTTCATCAGAAACCATGCAAAAAAGAAGAAAATGAGGTAATATCTTTCAAATGCTGAAAGAAAATGTCAACTCAGAATTCTATACCCAGCAAAAGTATCCTTTAAAAATGAAGAAGAAATAAACATTTTCTCAAACAAATAAACACTAAGTGTTATTAACTTACACTATCGCAAGGTCCCACAACAGGCTGTCTGCAAACTGAGGAGCAAGGAGAGCCAGTCTGAGTCCCAAAACTGAAGAACTTGGAGTCCAATATTCAAGGGCAGGGAGCATCCAGCAGGAGAAATATGTAGGCTGAGAGGCTATTGCTGGTCTCTCCATTTCAAGTTCTTCTGCCTGCTTTATATTCGCTGGCAGCTGATTAGATTGTGCCCACCAGATTAAGGATAGATCTGTCTTACCCAGCCCACTGACTCAAATGGCCATCCAACCAAACCACTGTCTATATCCCATAAATCAGTATATAATTACACATTTGACCATTTCTCCTTTCCTGCAAAGTGTACAACCAGGTACACTGCTTGAAGTTTTGCTTACTGGGAAGATTTCCCTTCACAACTGTCCTTTGGGGATGTCCTAAAAAGGGGCTATAGTGCTGCACCTGTCCATTTTTGGGTGGTGCCTCCATATCATGCAGAACAATCTGCAAACCAGGTCCCAGTCTTCTCTTCCTCTGTCAACTGGTCATAGGGAACAACCCATGAGGCCATCAGTGCAGGCTGTGATAGAGAAGGCAGGGTGGCAGGAGTGGAGACTGTGGGCATTTGAGCCACTTCCTCATGTAACTTACTTGTCCCTTCAAGACTTGCTTGAGCCCAGTCACGTATATACCACTTCCATTTGATGATGGAATGCTGCTGTGCATGACTCACTTTATGTCTAGATGGGTCAGAAAGCACCCAGTTCATGATAGGCAGCTCAGGTTGCATGGGACTTGATGACCCATCATCAAACACTCGGTTTGCACCAAAGCCCAGCAACAGGCCAAGAGCTGTCTCTCAAAAGGGGAGTAGTTGGCCAGGCGTGGTGGCTCATGTCTGTAATCCCAGAACTTTGGGAAGCCGAGGCAGGTGGATTACAAGGTCAGGAGTTCGAGACCAGCCTGGCCAACATTGTGAAACCCCATCTCTGCTAAAAAAAAAAATACAAAAATTAGCCAGGCATGGTGGCGTGCACCTATAATCCTAGCTACTCGGGAGGCTGAGGAAGGAGAATTGCTTGTACCTGGGAGGTGCAGGTTGCATTGAGCTGAGATCATGCCACTGCACTCCAGCCTGGGCAACAGAGCAAGACGCTGTCTCAAAAAAAAAATAAGTCTGTGGGAAGTAGTTATCTGTAAAAGATGGCAGGGCTTTGCTCAAAAATCCTAGAGGCCTCTGCTGTGATTCAGCTATGGGAGCCTGCCAAAGGCTCCCAACAGCATCCCTATCTGCCACTGACACCTCAAGCACCATTGAATCTGCTGGGTCATATGGCCCAAGTGACAGAGCAGCTTGCACAGCAGCCTGGACCTGTTGCAGAGCCTTCTCCTGTTCTGAACCCCACTCAAAACTGGCAGCCTTTCGGGTCACTCGATAAATGCTGGAGTAACACACCCAAATGAGAAATGTGTTGCCTCCAAAATTCAAATAGGCCCACTAGGTGTTGTGCCTCTTTCTTGGTGGTAGGAAGGGCCAAATGCAGCAACTTCTCCTTCACCTTAGAAGGAATATCTCGACAGGCCCCACACCATTGGACCCCTAGAAATTTTACTGAGGTAGAAGTTCTCTGAATTTAGGCAGATTTATATCCCATCCTCTGGCATGCAAATGTCTCACCAATAAGTCCAATGTGTTTACTACTTTCTCACTGAATCCAATCAGCATAATGTCATCAGTGTAATGGACCAGTGTGATATCTTCTGGAGGCAAAAAGCAATCAAGTTCTCTCTGAATAAGATTATGACACAAAGCCAGCGAGTTGATACACCCTTGATGTAGGACAGTAAAGGTATATTGCTGGCCTTGCCAGCTGAAGGCAAATTGCTTCTGATGGGCCTTATGGACAGTGATGGAGAAAAAGGCATTTGCCAAGTCAATGGCTGCACACTAGGTACCAGGAGATGTGTTAATTTACTTAAGCAATGAAACCACATCTGGTCTGGCAGCTGCAATTGGAGTCACCACTTGGTTAAGCTTACGATAATCCACTGTCATTCTCCAAGATTCATCTGTCTTCTCCACCGGCCAAATGAGAGAGTTGAATGGGGATGTACTAGGAATCACCACCCCTGGGTCTTTCAAGTCCTTGATGGTGGCGCTCATCTCAACAGTTGCTCCAGGGATGCGATACTGTTTTTGATTTACAATTTTTCTAGGTAGAGGTAGCTCTAGTGGTTTCCATTTGGCCTTTCCCACCATCATAGCCCTTACCCTACCAGTCAGGGAGCCACTGTGGTGGTTCTGCCAGCTGCTAAGTATGCTTATGCAATTATAAATTCTGGCACTGGGGAAATAATCACAGGATGCGTCTGGGGACCCACTGGACCCACTGTAAGTCAGACCTAAGTTAAGACTTCTTTAATTACCTGACCTCCATAAGCCCCTACTTTAACTGGAGGACCACAATGGTGTTTTGGGTCCCCTGGAATCAGCATCAGCTCAGAGCCAGTGTCTAGTAGTCCCTAATGTCTGATCATTTCCCTTTTTCAATGCACAGTTACCTTGGTAAAAAGTCAGAGGTGTCCTTGGGGAAGGATGGGAGAAAGATTCACTGCATAAATTGTAGGTAATGTAGTGGGGTCCTTCCTCAAGGCGAACAAGACTTCCCTTCATTCAAGGCATTCTGGGTTTGTAAACTGGCTCAAGTCTGGAAATAGATTGAGGGCCTATGATTCTCTGTTTTTATAATTCCATTAGTCTTGTCCCTTAGACCTAGAAATTTTCTATTTGTATAATTCAAGTAGGAATGCAGTAGGCTTCCTATCAATTTCACTTCTAGGAACACTGTAATTAATTAGCCAGTAACAGAGCTCTACACAAGTCAGACTATTCTGATTGCAACTTTGCCTCTACTGTCCGTAACAGAAGATATGCCTACCTTGCCTTTGACGGTTGAGTGCCGCCACTTGGCCCCTGCCATTTAGGCATCCAATTATTCCCATTGTATTTAACTTTTGTAGTTTAGTGACTGCAGTTCCCACCATTAGATCCGACATACAGAGAAGAGCAATTACAGGTCTCTTCAAAGATACTAGTGCTGCCCTCGCAAATCTATTTCACAAGGCATTGGTCAAGGGTATATCATCTGGACCCTCCCAGCTGGGATGAGTAGGTCTAACTAAAGTGGCTAATCCACTCCAGCATCCCAATCTCCCTAGGTCTCCAGATCCCTTCCTCTACATTAAACCAAGGAAGATCAGGCATTTCCAGCTCACAGTGGGCCATCTTTTAAACCGTATTTCAGCTAATCAAGCAAATAAACTATTGGATCCCTTTTTTAACTCCCCAAGCTGTAACATTAAGTGCAGAGTCCCTAATTAGTGGGCACAAATCAATAAATTCAGCCGGATCCAACTCTGTTTCTTTCACCATTATCCCATACACTTAATATCCATTCCCAACCAGGCACGGCAGCTCATGCCTGTAATCCCAGCACTTTGGGAGGCCAAGGCGAGTGAATCACCTGAGGACAGAAGTTTGAGACCAGCCTGACCAACATAGTGAAACCCTGTCTCTACTAAAACTACAAAAATTAGCCAGCCATTGTGTGGCATGCACCTGTAATCCCAGCTACTCAGGAGGCTGAGGCAGGGAAATCACTTGAACCCAGGAGCTGGAGGTTGCAGTGAGCTGAGATTGTGTCATTGTACTCTAGCCTGGGCAAAGGAGTGAGACTGTTAAAAAAAAAAAAAAAAAAAATCCATTCCCATGCTTGTTTTCCAGTTGCTATTCAAATAAATTAGAGAACTCAAACAGTTCTTTTCGCGTGTAGTACACCTCCTCATGGGTCACACTCTCAACCTCACCTCTCGGGAGCCACCAGGACTTTAGTCCAGTTATAGGTCTAGAAGCAAACAGATGTGTTCGGGGTGACATCTGAGGAGACTCAACATTGTCTTGCCCGGCAACTGCCTCAGGGGAGGCCATCACTGTTGCCTCAGACAGCTCAGGGTTTATTTCCTCAGACAAAAGTGGAAAGGCTGATGGTAGCATGGGTTGAGGAGGGGAGGTTGCCACTACTCAGGATGGGAAAGCTGTTCCTTCTGGCAAAAAAGATTCATCAGAGTTTATAAACTCAGTCCCCCAGCTTCATCAGGGTCCTCCCATGCGTCCCCATTCCAAGTTTCAAGGTCTCATTCTTTTCCAATCAATGCCCTCACTTTAACAGTAGACACCTGGTGAGGCTGTGCATGTGTATTTCATTGCAGGTCAGCCACTTGCATGATAAGAGCTTGTATCGGTTTTTCCACAATTTCAGCTCTTTCTCTGTGGGAGATAAGACTCACTCAGGGCAATCTTAGCAGATTTGAGGCTCAGTATCTGCTTCTGAAGCTAGGAGACAGAATCCCTGAGTTTATCGTTTTCTTTCATCACTTTGTCCACTGAACTTAGGAGCAACTGACCAGCTTCATTATGTTCCTTGGTTCTCCACATATGGTCCAAGGTATGACGTATAGAGTCACCAAACTCCTCTCACGAGCTGTGAATCAGCAGTGTCAGATGCATTTATTTTGCATAACTCCCTAAACAGTTCACATCAGGGACTAACAGTGTTCTCTATACTATTAGAAGTAAAGTTCTTAGCATTTTTGGGTCTAATCATATTAAGCAGCCAACCCCAGAAACCCCAAAACCAACGAAAGAATTCCATGCTTAATATTCTGTTCCTCTAGACCCCACTCGTGGTACCAAAATCTGTATTAGTCAGGATTCTCTAGAGGGAAAGAACAAATAGAATATATATTTTTTATTAGTTTATATATAGTATTATATATATATATAAAGTATGTAGTATATATGTTACACTTTATATACTATACACTTTATATAGTATATAGTATATACTTCATATATAGAGTATATATATATATATATATATAAAAGGGAGTTTATTAAGTGTTAACTTACACAATCACAGGGTCCCACAATAGGCTGTCTTGAAGCTGAGGAACAAGGAGAGCCCATCCGAGTCCCAAAACTGAACTTGGAGTCTGATGTTTGAGGGCAGGAAGCATCCAGCACAGGAGAAAGATGTAGGCTGGGAGGCTAGGCTAGTCTCTCCTTTTCAAGTTTTTCTGCCAGCTTTATGTTTACTGGCAGTTGATAGATTGTGCCCACCAGACTGAGGGTAGATCTGCCTTCCCCAGCCCACTGACTCAGATATTAATCTCTTTTTGTAACATCCTCACAGACACAACCAGAATCAATACTTTGTATCCTTCAATCCAATTAAGTGGACACTCAGTATTAACCATCACAGAAGGGATACCTTTCAAGTCCATACCCTGCATCACTGGACTTTATAAGGGTCATCACTGATTCTTCAGCCAAGAGAAGATGAATTTACACAAACAGAACACAAAAAGGCTATTTCTACTGCCAAATATGCTAAGCAAAATTGGGGGTTTGATGTATTTAACTTCATTGGAATCTTCTCTATGTTCTGACCCCAGTTCTTTCACTCATTCCCCATTGATGCCCTGACATTAATATAAAAAAACCATGTGGTGTTATAAATTCTATTTTCACTGTAACTTAGCCATTCACATGATTAGCCTTTGAGCTTGGTCAGAAATCTTGACACTTTGCAACTAAAAGAGCTGAGAGTTTATTTTAGGGAATTTGCAGAAGCCATCTGGTTTCTTATCTGGATCCAGAGCCAGGAATTTAAACCTCTGAACTTACATGTTTTTTTTCTCCAATTTCTATAGTACAACTAGAAGCAAGCAAACAACTTTGTTATTTTTTATACTTACCCAAAACTGATATAGGACAATAGCTATTTCTTCTTTTTTTTTTTTTTTCTTTTTTTGTTTTTTTTGAGACAGAGTCTTGCTCTGTCACCCAGGCTGGAGTGCAGAGGCACGATCTTGGCTCACTGCAACCTCCGCCTCCAGGTTCATGCCATTCTCTTGCCTCAGCCTCCTGAGTAGCTGGGACTACAGGTGCCTGCCACCACGCCTGGCTAATTTTTTATATTTTTAGTAGAGACGGGGTTTCACCGTGTTGGCCAGGATGGTCTCTATCTCCTGATCTCATGATCTGCCCGCCTCGGCCTCCCAAAATGCTGGGGTTACAGGCATGAACTACCGCACCTGGCTGACAATAGCTATTTCTGTAGGCACTTGATTACTAGAAACATAGGTTATAGTTTTTAATAATTATTTCAATTGATAAATTAAAATTGTATTGTTTATTATATATGATATATTTTGAACTATGCATACATCGTGGAATGACTAAATGATGCTAATTAACATATTCATTACCTCACATACTTAACATTTGTGATAAGAACACTTAAAATCTCTCTTAGAAATTTTTGAGAATACAATACTTTGTTTTGTTTTTCTTTTGGAGACAGAGTCTCACTGTGTCGCCCAGGCTGGAGTGCAGTGGCAAGATCTCCACTCACTGCAACCTCTGCTTCCTGGGTTCAAGCGATTCTCCTGCCTCAGCCTCCTGAGAAGCTGGGATTACGGGCATGCACGGCAATGCCCAACTAAGTTTTGTATTTTTAGTAGAGTCAGGGTTTTACCATGTTGGGCAGGCTGGTCTTTAACTCATGGGCTCAAGTGATCCTCCTACCTCAGCCTCCCAAAGTGCTGGGATTACAGCTGAGTCACCCAGTGGCTGGCCACAATACAATACTTTGTTAATAACTATAGTCACCAAGCTAATTTTTTTTCCAGTAGAGAACAGGGGTGTTGCCCAATCTCTAACTACTGGGCTTAAGCGATCCTCTCACCTTGGTTTCCCAAAGTGCTGGGGTTACAGGCATGAACCACCATACCCAGCCCCAGAAAACAAAATTTTAAAGTCCCATCATTATGCCCTGTTCCCCTGGACCAACTTCCTGTACAAAAAAAAACAGTGTCAGCTAGGGTTTAGTAAGAGAAGTGGAGACCCTAATGAGTCTTAGAAATACGAGGTCTGTTACAGGATTTAAGCCTTCTATACCTGTACTAAGAGCTGAAGAAGCAACAATCCAGGTGGGCTCTTTGGAGAAACAGAGAATGAGGCACCAACTAATTAATCTGAAAAATCAAGCACGTACAATTACCTAAGTGGGACTGCAAAGGGAATGCTATTGCCTCTGTAGAGTTATCCCCTCTGTAGGTCCACAATTAAGTGGCTGTTGGTGGACCTGGGGCCATTATTGGTCAGCAGATTGAGCAGATAAGAAGAAGACATGCCAGAGGTGAAGTGAACAAGGGTGAGGGCAATCTGGAATTTACAATCAACTCTTTGCCTGTTTGTCACCATCTCTGAGTAGGATGACCTTCAGAGAGTATTGGCCAGTGCTCCATTTCTGCCTTCCAAATATTACATACTTTCTCTCCTTACAATATAAGGAGAGAAATTGATTCCAGATTAAACCAGTTGAACACAGTTCAACCCCCACAAGTACCTCAATCTCTTTTTGAGGCATCACTCTTCCTCATTCTTAGCCTGAGTCATTGTTATTGGCCCCAACTTCAGGCCTTAACATGTGAACAAGGCCTATCTAACCACAGTCACATTGACTGGTTCAGCAATGGAAATATAATCCATCTCAACTCTGAAATTCTTCCTAAATCCACTAGAGAGACAGTTTTCTCTCTACTGGCATTAATAAACTGACACAATGTATGATTAATGTTTCTTCTGTCTGTGTTTACTTACCTGGGAATAAAACCGACAGCAGGAAAAGCTGAAATACGGAGAATGATTGACACCTAATGTTGTTATATGAGCAACTAGATTTAAATAAAGTCTTATACATCCCTGAATTTTTCCTTTTTTTTTCTTTTATTTTTTTGAGACAGAGTCTTAGTGTGTTGCCTAGGCTGGAGTGCAGAGGCATGATCTCGGCTCACTGCAAGCTCCGCCTCCCAGGTTCACGCCGTTCTCCTGCTTCAGCTTCCCGAGAAACTGGGACTACAGGCGTCTGCCACCAGGCCCGGCTAATTTTTTTTTGTATTTTTTTTTTTTAGTAGAGTTGGGGTTTCACCGTGTTAGCCAGGATGGTCTCAATCTCCTGATCTCGTGATCCGCCCACCTCGGCCTCCCAAAGTCCTGGGATTACAGGCGTGAGCCACCACACCCGGCACATCCCTGGATTTTTCAACAGGTGACAAGAGTGACTGAAACATAATAGATAGTCAGTGCTTAGTGAATGCTTGAATAAGTGAACCAATAAATCCCCTCCACTTTTTTGGGGTTAAGTAAATTTAAAATATATACCTATTACTTATACATAAAAGGTTAATATACTATCCGATTCATACTACTGCTGAGAAAACTGCCCTACAAGGACCAGGTCCACATTCCAGCCTTCTACTCACACATGTAGCTATTAAACCAGAAGTGGAAATTTAATCCATTCGTATGACCAATGATTTTGTGCTAGATAAGACCTAGCACAAACAGATGAGGTAAGCCAAGGCAAGAATGTTTTGTTGCTCTGGTTAAAATAACAAATACCTAAAAAGTGAAGTTATTCAACAGTAGGTGGTAAAGTGGAAAGATGCCATAAAATTACTAGAGGCCATGTGCAAGTTATGAAAGAGCAGTATGAGCTGGGCGCGGTGGCTCACACCGGCATTTTAGGAGGCGGAGGCGGGCAGATCACAAGGTCAGGAGATTGAGACCATCCTGGCCAATATGGTGAAACCCCATCTCTACTAAAACTACAAAAAGTAGCCACGTGTGGTGGCAGACACCTGTAATCCCAGCCACTTGGGAAGCTGAGGCAGAGAATTGCTTGAACCCAGGAGGAGGAGGCTGCAGTGAGCCGAGATCGTGCCACTGCACTCCAGCCTGGGCAACAGAGTGAGATTCCATCTCAAAAAAAAAAAAAAAAAGAAAGAAGGAAGGAAGACTAAATGAGGGACTTGCTACTGAATGACCTAAATCTTCTTTGCAAAACAAAGCTATAAAGAACTTAGGGGCTGAACTCAGGCAGCTTATTAATAATGTATTAAGTTTCAGGAAAAAGGATATTATTAAAGGCCAAGCTAAACGTGACAATATTTTTAAATAGTTTCTAAAGTTGTATTTACTAGTTCAAAAGCATTTAAAATTTTGCATGTGTGTATATATATATACACGTGCATATATATACATATACATATATACATGTGCATATATACACATATACACATATATAGTGAGAATAATGAGATTTTATATGCTGGGTTTTAACATATTGCGATATTGCAATTTGAAGTTTAGATTATTTGGTTTGTGATTTTAATAGCTGTCATAACTGAAGACGCGACTTTACAAAGATATGCTGATCAAAATAGAAGCAGTACATTATTGGCTGTATTTAGTAACTCATAATACTTATTTTAAGTTATCATCTGCCAAATTTGGCTAACATATTTCTCTTTCTTCCAGGTATCTCCCAGGTCTCAATCAGGTGTTAATACAAACTAATTAGGAATTATTACATTTTATACAAAAATTAGCCAGGCATGGTGGTGTAATAATATAAAAATCATTACATTTTAATATTTTTAACAAATGTATTTATAATAAGACCCATTGAAATTATTATTATTATTATTTTGTCACCAGGATGGAGTGCAGTGGCACGATCTCATCTCACTGCAACCTCTGTTTCCCAGGTTCCAGCGCTTCTCCTGCCTCAGCCTCCTGAGTAGCTGGGAATATAGGTGTGCGCCACCACACCCAGCTAATTTATTGTATTTTTAGTAGAGACGGGGTTTCACTGCGTTAGCCAGAATGGTCTCAATCTCTTGACCTCGTGATCCGCCTGCCTCGGCCCTCGTTTTTCTTTTTTTATAATTGAGGCAAAGTCTCTGTTGCCCAGGTTGGAGTGCAGGGCGCAATTATAGTTCACTGCAGCCTTGAACTCCTGGGCTCCAGGCATCCTCCTGCCTCTGCTTCCTGAGTAGTTGGGACAACAGGCACAGGCCACCTAGCCCAACTGTTTTAGAACTTTTTTTTTTTTTTTTGGTGGAAGTGAGATCTCACAATATTACCCAGGTTGGTCTTGAACTCCAGGGCTCAAGCAATCTTCCCACCTTGGCTTCCCAAAATACTGGGATTATGGGCATGAACCACTGTGCCTGTCCTGAAATTATTTTTTTTGAAAGACTTTAAAATAAGCTAAAGAATTATATTTGCAACTTTTAAAAACATACAAATGTGAATATTTTAGAGATTATAGCCATTGTTTTTAGCAAATTATTTTTAACAAAATAATTGAAAACTGAATGATCCAAAATTATCCAAAATAATAATCGTCCAGTTTGGGATGATTTTCTTGCTAAAAACAATGGCTGTAATCTTTAAAATGCAATAATGGTCACACATTCATTTTCAATATGGACATTTTTTTCAAAAGACTGCTATATTCTTACATATTTTTAAAACCTTACCTAAATTTTAAAGGACAAATGGGTCTTTTATTTGCTACAAATAACAAGAAATCCTCCAGGTATTACAAGATTTTCACAGTTATTCCCCACCTAATTGCAACATTTTTAAAAAGTCAAATTGTATAAAATGAAATATAATAAGAATATCCTGTCTCTCTAAATTCATCTCTGGTTTCAATTTCTTTCCTTTGTGAAAAGAGCAGTAAATTAAAAAGATCACAATTGGAGATACAAATTTGGTAGTTTATAGCACAGATGATATTTGAAACTCAAATTATCCCTTAAGATACAGGGCATAATAAAAGTAGAAGTCTTAGTGTAGACCTTGGAAGATACCAACATTTATGAGTGAGTAGGGAAAAAAAGAGTAGTAAATTGAATTTTATTTGCTAACATTTACTTAGTTTTTACTTTTTGCTAGATGCCTTAAGAGAATTGTCTCATTTAATCTTTGCAACAACCCTATGAGGGAGAAAATATTAATACTATCGTCCATATTTGACATCTTGCCCAGGCCATACTGCTATTTAATGGAAGAACTAAAATAAGAAAATCAGACAGTCTGGCTCCAGAATACTATATCATTAAAATTAAATGAGTACATTGGAAAGTCTACCACATAGTAATATGGAAGACAAACTTGAGAAAACATCCAACAATACATCCAAGAAGAAAAGAGAAATGTGATGAAAATAATGAGAGAAAATGACAGAAAGTAGAAAATACAGTTCCCATCGTTAAATGATAGATGTTTCTGAAGAAGAAATGAGGAAAGTTAAAAAAAACAGCTACAAGTTACTTTTCAGACTACCAGTCCAAAAGTCTCAGTGAATTTCAAATGACATTAATTTAAAAAGAGGCCTATATTTAAAAAACATTTTGGAAGAATATTTAAATTAAATAGGCAAGATAAAGAAAAATCCTATGAGTTTTAGCTAAAGATGGGGTTAAAAAAGTGTATATACTATGGCTGGGTATTTGGCGGTTGGGTGAGAGGTAGATATACAATATACTATATTTGAAGAAACAAAACTGACGCTGACATCAACTTCTACTCTGCGACATTAAACAACAATCAATGGCATAATATCGTAAGAGCCTTGAAGGGAAATGATAGGATATTAGAATTTTTGTATAAATATTTCATGTAGAAAAGAAACAGATATATATTCTTAGATATTCAAAGGCTCAGAAAATACATGACCCATCTATCCTTTCAGAAAAGCTACTGATATAGATCTATTTACCTAAAAGATTTATCAAAATTAATACTTCAAAAATTAAAAAGTCTGAGTATTAGAAAAAAAAAAGACTTGCATAAAGGAATTATTGATAATAATAATAATAAATACTTTTTTATAAAATGGGCCAGGCACGGTGGCTCACGCCTATAATCCCAGCACTTTGGGAGGCCAAGGTGGGTGGCTCATGAGGTCAGGAGATTGAGACCATCCTGGCTAACATGGTGAAACCCCATCTCTACTAAAAATACAAAAAATTAGCCAGGTGTAGTGGCGGGCGCCTGTAATCCCAGCTACTCGGGAGGCTGAGCCAGGAGAATGGCCAGAACCTGGGAGGCGGAGCTTGCAGTGAACCTAGATCCCGCCACTGCACTCCAGCCTGGGTGACAGACTGAGACTCCGTCTCAAAAAAAAAAAAATTAAATAAACAAATAAATAAAAATAAAAATAAAATATTGGCCAGGCACAGTGGCTCCCAGCACTTAGGGAGGCCAAGGCGGGCCGATCACTTGAGTTTGAGATCAGCCTGACCAAAATAACGAAACCCCATGTCTACTAAAACTGCAAAAATAGCCAGATGTGGTGGCGCACACCTGTGGCCCTAGCTACTCAGAGGCTAAGGCATGAGAATTGAACCTGGGAGGCGGAGGTTGCAGTGAGCCAAGATCATGCCATAGCACTCCACCCTGGGCAACAAGAGCGAAACTGTCTCAAAAAAAAAAAAAGTAGAATCAATACAGATTGAGTATTCCTAATCAATTAATCTGAAATCCCAGATGCTTCAAAATTTAAAACTTTTTAGTGCCTGGTATATTAACCTGGGCCCTTTTCCTGGAAAGTCCTAAATTCTAATCCTTATCTCTTTAGCATCATGAATTCTAATCCTTATCTCTTTAGCATCATGTATTAGTCCATTTTCATACTGCTATAAAGGTACTACTTGAGACCGGGTAATTTATAAAGCAAAGAGGTTTAATTGACTCACAATTCTTCATGACTGGGAGGCCTCAGAAAACTTACAATCATGGCAGAAGGCGAAGGGGAAGCAAGGCACATCTTATACAGCAGCAGGAGAGAGAGCATGCAGGGGAAATTGCCACTTCTATAATAAAACCATCAGATCTGGTGAGAACTCCCTCTCTATCATGAGAATAGCATGGGGGAAACCACTCCCATGATCCAGTTACCTCCCACCAGGTCCCTCCCTCAGCAGGTGGGAATTACAATTCGAGATGAGATTTGGGTGGGGACACAGAGCCAAACCATACCACACCATGAGACTAAAAAACAAAAACACTGCACTACTAGCCAGGCGTGGTGGCAGGCACCTGTAATCCCAGCTACTCGGGAGGCTGAGGCAGGAAAATCACTTGAACACATGAGGTGGAGGTTGCAGTGAGCCAAGATTGCACCACTGCACTCCAGCCTGGGTGACAAGAGTGAAACTCTGTCTCAAAAAAAGCAAAAAACAAAACAAAACAAACTAACAAAAAAACAATCCACTGTAATATCTGGAAGCATTTTACTTTATTTTTTTTTAGCTCCTCACCCTGCACGGCTTAGGAATTCCACTGTTTAAAAGTTTAGCAAATGTCTTTAAGAAAAAATTGTTTGCATGTCAACTTCCATTCTCTATTCTTGTCTTACTAGCATCTTAGCTCCTCCAGCCTCCAATTTTGTTTCTCCAGCAAAAAGCTGCAACAAAACTTTGTTAGTTTCTCTGTTTTCCAGCAGTAGCTCTCTGAGTAAATCCTGAAATATCCATCTCTCACTTTGTATCCAGAAATAGAAAATTCACTCCTGGCCCCCAGCAAAAGCATCTATGGAGATCTACAGTAAAATACTGCTGGACTTTAACCTAAGAACAATAGAAGGCTATTTAAAGCAGAAGAGTGACAAGATCAGATTTGCATTTTAATACTCATATTACTGGCTGGGTGTGGTGGCTCATGCCTGTAATCCCAGCACTTTGGGAGGCTGAGGTAGGAAAATCACCTGAGGCCAGAAGTTCAAGACCAGCCTGGGCAACATAGTGAGACCTGTCTATACTAAAAGTAAAAATCTAGTTAGGCATGTTGATGTATGCCTGTAATCCCAGCTACTTGGAAGGCTAAGGAAGGAGGATCCTTTAGCCCAAGAGTTCAAAGCTACAGTGAGCTATGATTGTGCCACTGCACTTCTGTTCAGCCTGTGTGACAAAGTGAGACCCTCTCTCTCTTAAAAAAAAAAAAAAAAAAATCAGATTACTATGTTACAACCCCTAACGAAATGATCAATTCAGAGTCTAGTCATTGATGACTGCTAAATCCATCAACCCAGCAGTTCTGAAAAAAAAAAACAAAAATTCTGCTGTACATTTGTGTGGGAACAAAGAAAATGACAAATAATGTGTATGATTGGTTTTTGTTTTTTGTTTTGTGACCAGGTCTTCCTCTGTCCCCTAGGCTGGGATACAGTGGCACAACCATAGCCCATTGCTCCAGCCTCGACCTTGCAAACTCAAGCAATCCTTCTGCCTCAGCCTCCTAAGTGGCTGGGACAACAGGCACAAGCCACTATTTTTTGTTTGCTTGTTTGTTTGTTTGTTTTTGTTTGTTTATAGAGACAGGTTCCCACTTTGTTGCCCAGGCTGATCTTGAACTCCTGGGCTCAAGTAATACTCTCATTTTGGCCTTCCAAAGTGCTGGGATTACAGGTGTGAGCCACCATGCCCAGCCTTGTATTTTGTTTCCAAATCACTTGAGGTCACTTGAGGTCAGGAGTTCAAGACCAACCTGGTCAACATGGCAAAACCCCATCTCTACTAAAATTACAAAAATTAGCTGGGTGCAGTAGCAGGTGCCTATAGTCCCAGCTACTCGGGAGCTGAGGCAGGAGAATCACTTGAACCTGGGAGGCAGAGGTTGCAGTGAGCCGAGATCGCGCCACTGCACTCCAGCCTGGGTGACAGCGTGAGACCCTGTCTCGAAAATACATACATACATACATACATACATACATACCGTATGTCTGATACATGCATACATACATACATACCTGTGTATGGCAGGGATAATACACGGGAGTGCAATAAAAACCTATGTTTGGTCGGAGGTGCGGTGGCTCACGCCTTTAATCTCAGCACTTAGGGAGGTCCAGGTGTGCGGATCAGCTGAGGTCAGGAGTTCCAGACCAGCCTGGCCTGGCCAACATGGCCAAACCCTGCCTCTACTAAAAATACAAAAATTAGACTGGGCGCGGTGGCTCACTCCTGTAATCCCAGCACTTTGGGAGGCCAAGGCGGGTGTATCACAAGGTCAAGAGATCCAGACCATCCTGGCTAACATGGTGAAACCCCGCCTCTACTAAAAATACAAAAAATTAGCCCAGTGTGGTGGCTGGCACTTGTAATCTCAGCTACTTGGGAGGCTGAGGCAGGAGAATTGCTTGAATCCGGGAGGGGAGGTTGCAGTGAGCCAAGATCATGCCACTGCACTCCAGCCTGGGTGACAAGAGTGAGACTCAAAAACAACAACAACAACAACAGCAAAATAAACATGTTTATTGCAGCACTATTCACAATCGCTAAGATCTGGAATCAACCTAAGTGTCCATCAACAGACGAATGGATAAAGAAAATGTGCTGCATACTTACACGATTAAATACTATTTAGTGATAAAATAAAAAACAATGAAATTCTGACATTCATGGCAATGTGGATGAGCTTGGAGGACATTGTTTTAAGTGAAGTAAGCTAGGCACAGAAAGATAAATACTGCATGTTCTCAAAGTTGATCTCATAGGAGCAGAGAGTAGAACAGTGGCTACTAGAGCCTGGGAAGGGTAGTGAGGAGGGAGAAAAACCAGGGGTTGGTTAACAAATACAAAAGCACAGCTAGATAGAAGAAATAAGTTCATAAATAAAGATTATAAAGTGCATTTCTATAATCCCAGTACTTTGGGAAGCCAAAGCAGGAGTATCACTTGAGCCCAGGAGTTTGAGATGAGCCTGGGCAACACAGAGATACCTTGTCTCTATAGAAAATAAACCAAATTAGCCAGGCATGCAGGCACAGGCCTGTTTCAGCTATTTGGGAGGCAGAGGTGGATTGCTGGAGCCTGGGAGTTCGAGGCTTCAGTGAGCCACTGCACTCCAGCCTGGGTAACAGAGTGAGACCCTGGCTCCAAATAAATAAATTTCACTTATAAAATAACTCTGCATTGAATGGCAATTTTAGTGAGTAGGAAAATAGGATGGAGTATAGCATGAAAGGGAAAAGTCATTCATTTGATAAACATTTGTTCAGTAACTACTAAGTACAAAGCACTGTTGAAAACTTGAGATCCAATGCTAAATAGTCCTATTTTCTTACCTGGAAGAACTTACAGTCTAGCAAAAAATAATATTATATTCAATCTTCGGTGCTCAACTTTGAAATGAAATGGTATTTTTTGATTGTTTGTTTGTTTGTTTTTGAGACATCTCGCTCTGTTGCCCAGGCTGGAGTGCAGTGGCGCGATCTCGGCTCACTGCAAGCTCCGCCTCCCTGGTTCAAGCCATTCTCCTGCCTCAGCCTCCTGAGTAGCTGGAACTACAGGCACCCGCCACTACGCCCGGCTAACTTTTTGTATTTTAAGTAGAGACGGGGTTTCACCATATTAGCCAGGCTGGTCTCCCTCCTGACCTCATGATCCACCTGCCTCGGCCTCCCAAAGTGCTGGGATTACAGGCGTGAGCCACCGCACTCGGCCATTTTATTTCTTAAACTTCACCTATATCAAATATATGTCAATGTGTGTTTTAAAAAAAAAGTCTATCATTAGGTACATTTACAGAGAAGTGAAGTGCTAGATTACAGCTGCTGCATAGTATGCACCCTAACTTAGTGGAATGCCGCCAGTCACAGGGGAAGCATAGAGTGCAAGATGTCTGTACATTGCAAATTCTTCTGTTTAGCTCTGTCTGGCCATGGACTCTGTCTTAAAACTGCTTAATGTGAATTCTCCATAGGCTTTGTGCAAACACACAAACACACACAATGAAATAAGCCAAAGTCTCCAGCCTCACCACATTTTGTGCAAAGTCCGCAACAGCTTCTCTAGGTGGAATTTCTGGTAACAATGTAGTTCTGTCCTTGTCTCTGTGATGTAAACTGTTAAGACCTTTCCTTTTAGCTTCTCCTTCATACTACCTTCTTATTTTTTAGTTTTGTTTTTTACTATATTTTCTGTAATATTAATTAGAAACTCAACCTATCTTTTAAACTGTGCTATTATTATTAGCATTTTTGATATTGCTTTTGTTAAAATACTGTGTAAGGTTTGAGTAGTTTTAGTGCACAATTTTGCAAGATTAGACGTTTTTCAAGAATGCGTGTATCTAGTTACAGCAGTAATCCAACTATTTATGGTATCAGTGAGGCAGTAAGGAATAATCCAGAGCTTCCTGCACCACTCTACACATTTTTCAAGAGTTCCATGAATCCAGTTCTATCTGCACTCAAATGAATACCTTTCCCCCACATGAAAATCATCTTGTTAATGTTAATTAGGACTAAAATATAATATCAGTACCATAAGAAATGCCCTAATGAGTAGGACCTGCAATCTACTGACGCTCAGAAATGCAAATTTCTAAGCAGAGATAAGGAGGTTCCTGAACAAAAGTTAGTTATCCCTTGATATAATCGCACATGATAGGAAGAGAAATTTTACCAAGAATTGCGTGTGTTGAACTAGAGTGAATCTGGAGAACAAAAATTCAGTGGGTTCCTAATATTATTTCATAAAAAGATGTTGCTGTGGTTTGACTGTGTCCCCTCCAAAATTCAGGTGTTGCCAATGTGATCTTATTAAGAGGTGAGGACTTTAAGGGATGAAAATGTCATTAAGGTTCTGTTCTCATTAAGGGGATTAAGGATGTTATAAAAGAGGCTTCATGCAGCTTCTAGTTCTCTTGCCCTTCCTTCTACCTTGTACCATAGAAGGACACAGCAGCCCTCCCCTTTGGAGCCTGTAGCCCTCACCAGACAACTGAACCTACCAGTGCCTTGATCTTAGACTTCTCAGCCTCCAGAATTGTGAGAAATTTCTCTTCTTTATAAATTGCCCAGTCTCTGCTATTCTGTTGTAGCAAATTAAACTGTCCCTAAGACAATGGGATTCTCTGTAACTTGCCCTCTTCATATAGAATATGACACATTTATTTAGCTTGTTCTCTAGCTTTTCTGCCATCTGAGGACACAGTTTCAGGTTTGTTGTTGCTGTGTTTTTTGTTTGTTTGTTTGTTTTGAGATAGGGTCTCAGGCTGTAGTATAGTAATGCAATCATAGCTCACTGCAGCCTCGACCTCCTGGGCTCAAGTGATCCTTCTGCCTCAGCCTCCTTAGGAGCTGGGACAACAGGCACGTGCCATCATGTGCAACTAATTTTTAAATTGTTTGTAGAGATGGGGTCTTTCTATGTTGCCCAGGCTGGTCTCAAACTCCTGGCCTCAAGTGATCCTCCTGGCTTGGCCTCCCGAAGTGCTGAGATTACAGGTGTGAGCCACCATACCCAGCCACAGTCTTAGCTATTTTATTGTATAGCACAAACGGCTGAGACAACATACAAAAGACTGTAAGAGCTTTGTAGATTTCTTATGCTATGTAACTGGACCGTATTTGTAGTTTTAGTCACCCTATCTGTTGTTTAGAAATGGCAGTAAAGCCCTTGCTATATTTCGTTTATTGAGGCTTTCCAGTGTGCCTGGTACTCTGCTAGGTACTTTAAATATATTACATTATATAATTTTTTTTTTTTTTTTTTTTTTTTTTTTACAGAATTTTGTTTTTTCACCTGGGCTGGAGTGCAGTAGTGCAATCTTGGCTCACTACAACCTCCACCTCCCAGGTTCAAGTGATTCTCTTGCGTCAGCCTCCTGAGTAGCTGGGATTACAGGCATCTGCCACCATGCCCAGCTAATTTTTTGTATTTTTAGTAGAGACAGGGTTTCACTATGTTGGCCAGACTGGTCTCAAATGCCTGACCTCGTGATCCACCCGCCTCGGCCTCCCAAAGTGCTGGGATTACAGGCGTGAGCCACCATGCCGGCCGCATCATATAATCTTTATAATTCTCATAGGTAGGCATAATCTTCATAGTTGAAGAAGTTAAATATCAGAGAGATTAAGTGACAACCACAGAGCTAGCAGGTGGTAGGAACAAGATTTAAATACTTGACTTGATATGCCCTAATTCTTTCAAAACAACAGAGATCCTTCAATCATGGAGTGGAAAAGAACTACTGGAAAGAGAGAGAGAATGAACACTAAGGTCCTATCCTAGATCTGCTGAATCTGCATCTCTCTACTCACTGGCCAGTCTTCACCATGCTTCAAACTCCACAGTCCAAATTACAGAGGAAGCAAGAGTATTTGTCTTAGATGTTTACGATCACCCCTACAAGTAATCTCCTAGGTTGTAAGCTAGCTTCTTGTAAATCATGTACGTAGGTACATGATCTAATCAGTGACACTGTAATACATTTCAGAGCAATTTCCCTGAGCAAGGCTTAAGATAAAGAAGCACAGTGGATGTGGCAGCTAGTATGACTTTTATGTCCAATATATTTCCTTTCTTGGGTGTAATGCATAAAACAGTTCTCTGTAATTCCAAAAATGATCTACTGTCATACGAAAGACTACAATATATTCACTACCTCCTTAACAAGCATGAACAATTAGTCTGTCCAAAAATAGCATTAAGAGATGTGAGGACAGATACAGTGGCTCATGCCTGTAATCCCAGCTACTCAGGAAGCGGAGGCAGGGAGAATTGCTTGAACCAGGGAGGCGGAGGTTGCAGTGAGTCAAGATCACAGCACTGCACTCCAGCCTGGATGACAAAGCAATACTCCATCTCAAAAATAAATAAATAAATAAATAAATATGTAGTAGGAGAAAAAATTCCCTCCATATATTCATTTCTTAATCTCCAGAACCTGAAAATACTACTTTATATTGCAAAAGAGTGAATATTATCTAGTATGGAAAATATCTGATTAAGTTAAGGATCTTCAGAGGAAGCATTTATCCTGGATTATTGGATTATTATGTCCTGGATCATTGTCCTAAATACAATTACATGTATCCTTAAAACAGAGAAGCAGGGGAAGATTAGAAAGACGATCTTTCTAAGGAAGAGGAGGCAATATGAAGGCGGAGGCCCAGATCAGAGAGATGTGGCTGTGAGCCAAGGAATGCCGAGAAATGCCAGATAGCTCCCAGAAGAAGCTAAAAGAGGCCAGATATCAATTCTCTCCCAGTGGCTCTGGAGGGAGCATGGCCCTGCTGACACGTTGATTTTTACATTTCCAGTCTCCAGAACTGTGAGAGACAGATATGTATGTTGTTTAAAACCATCATTGTTTTGGTCATTTGTTATGGCAGCCACTCTAAACTAATACGAGGGGTAATTTTTAAAGTTGATTTTTCTCTTCAGTTCAAAATATCTAGGTATTTTATATTAGCCCTCTAGTTCCTTTGCGGACCTATATCCAGGTTTTATTGTATTTTGTTTTTTGAGACAAAGTCTCGCTCTGTCACCCAGGCTGGAGTTCAGCAGCATGATCTCAGTTTACTGCAACCTCTGACTCGAGGGCACAAGTGATCCTCCTACCTCAGCCTCACAAATAGCTGGGACTACAGGCATGTGCCACCATGCCCAGCTAATTTTTGTATTTTTTTGTAGAGATGAAGTTTCGCTGTGTTGCCCAGGCTGATCCTGAACTCAAGTGATCTGCCTGCCTCAGCCTCCCAAAGTGCTGGGATTACAGGCATGAGCCACTGTGCCCAGCCCCAGGTTTTATTCTTTGCCATTATTTAGTCTTTGGATTAAATTCTAAAGATGAAAAACACAGACATTTCCTATTGATCAGTGGTTTACAAATATTGGTGGCATAAGAATATCCAAAGAGACTTATCATTAGTGGAGAATCCTGGGGTGCCACTACAGACTGTGAGGTAGCAACTAAATTTTGACAAGTAGCTCAGATAGATGCTTTAGATGGCCCTTAGACTGACCACATTTTGAAAAAGTGATTTAAAATAGTGGAAGAAATATGGAATATTAGTGTATTAAGTAGAGCTAGATTGAGTTGTGACAGAAAATCTACAATAATATTGACTTTTTTAAAAAATCAGTTTATTTTCTCACACATAAAAAAATATAGGGAGGCAATCCAGGACTAGGACAGCCCATCATAAGAGATCTGGGCTCCTGCTAAATTGTTTCTCGTTTCTTCTTCCGTCTTGCTGCTACTCCATCCTCAGCATGAACCTTTCACCTTATGGTCCCAGATGGCTGTTTGAGTGTCAATCCTTACATCCACATTTGTCATGTGAGAAATTACTTTAGCTCAATAGTAGCCCCTAAGTATACTACCATGCAAGCTATCATAGAAGTCATCAAACAAAAAGCCATGCAGATTAAGTAAAGATGCCTGAATTACGTGGTTTATTGAATCAATTTAAAACGCAGACTGAGGCCAGGCATGGTGGCTCAGGCCTGTAATCCCAGTACTTTGGGAGGCCAACGCGGGCAGATCACTTGAGGTCAGTAGTTTGAGACCAGCCTGGCCAACATGGCAAAACCCCGTCTCTACTAAAAGAAATAAGAAAATTAGCTGGGTGTGGTGGGTGGCACATGCCTGCAATCCCAGCTACTCAGGAGGCTGAGGCATGAGAATTGCTTGAACCTAGGAGGCGGAGATTGCAGTGAGCTGAGACAGTGCCACTGCACTCCAGCCTGGGCAAAAGAGTGGGTGAGAGACTCTGTCTTAAAATAAATAAATTAAATAAAATAAAAAAGACTGGGCCAGGCGTGGTGGCTCACTCCTGTGATCCTAGCACTTTGAGAGGCCAAGGCGGGCAGATCACTTGAGGCCAGGAGTTCAAGACCAGCCTGGCCAACATGGTGAAACCCCATCTCTACTAAAACTTAAAAAATTAGCCAGGCATGGTGCCACATGCATGTAGTCCCAGCTACTAGGGAGGCTGAGGCAGGAGAATCGGTTGAACCCAGAAGGCGAAGGTGGCAGTGAGCCAAGATCGAACCACGGCATTGCCTCCTGGGTGACAGAGCAACACTTTGTCTCAAAAAAACAAATCAACAACAACAACAAAAACACAGACTGAGCAACAAGGACAAAGGAATGAGGTAACAGGTGAACATACTTAGGATAGGATACAGGTAGGGTAAAAAGACCACATAATGTGAATTGTGGGTTTTCAACGTGTACAGGTCCTATCTTTGTTTCTGCTACATCAGTCTTCCCTTCGAAGGTACGCTCATGAGGAGCAGAACTGGGATTTGGACAAGGGAGCTTAGCAGACAGAGAGTGCCTGGAACCAACGCACTCATTTGCTCTAAAAGCAAAAGGCAAGGAGGACAAGTATGCCTGGCTACAACTGTAGCTCCCTAATTAACCTACTAAACAGCTGTGGGTGTCATCTGTGTTTTTAGAGCACAGACAAGACCAGAATGACATCATAATAAGTATCACTAATGAGTAGCTGCATTTGTTTCCCATTTCTGTATAACAAACTACCACAATTTTAGCAGCTTAAAGCAATACCCATTTACTAGCTCATGGTTATATAGGTTGGACATTGGGTACTGCATGACTGGGTTCTCTGCTCAAAGTATCACAAGGCTGAAGTCAAGGTTCAGCTGGACTGAGTTCTTGTCTAAGGAAAATCCTAAGGAAAAATCCACCTCCAAGCTCATTCTTCTTCTTGGCAAAATTCATTTCCTTGCACAGGCTGACAGGCTGGAAAGTATTTGTATTTTTAGTAGAGATGGGGCTTCGTCATGTTGGCCAGGCTGGTCTCAAACTCCTGACTTCAAGTGATCCACCCACCTTGGCCTCTCAAAGTGCTGGAAGCAGGCCTTAGCCACTGCGCCCAGCCAAGTTTCACCTGTATCTTATAAGCTACTAGTTTACCTGATATCCAGGCTTAATACTTCATATAAGTTTCAAATATCTCACTTGTTTGTCCTAGCTTCTATGGACCAATTGAATACTCTCAAATTATACAGCAAACATACATGATGACTTTTCAGTCAGCAAGAAAAAGGAGGAAGTGAAAACGTTTTTTTCTTCCCCCAGCATCCCCGACCCTTTAAGGATTTTCACAAACAATACTTCTGCTTATATTCCACTGGTCAGAACTTAGTCACATGGCCATTCATGGCTTAAAGAGAGATAAGGAAAAGTAATCTTTATTTCAGGTAGTCATGTGCCAAGATAAAAATCTGGTGTTCTGGCCAGGCATGGTGACTCACATCTGTAATCCAGCACTTTGGGAGGCTGAGGTAGGCGTATCGCTTGAGTCCAGGACTTTGAGACCAGCCTGGGCAACATGGTGAAACCCCTCTCTACAAAAAGTACAAATTAGCCAGGCATGGTGGCGCCCCCACCTGTTGTCTCAGCTACTCTGGAGGCTGAGGTGGGAGGATTGCGTGACCCTGGGAGGGGGAGGTTGCAGTGAGCCAAGACCTTGCCATTGCACTCCAGCCTGGGTGACAGAGTGAGATCCTTTCTTAAAAAAAACAAACAAAAACAAAACAAAACAAAACAACAACAAAAAACTGATGTTCTGTCACAAAAGAAGGGGAAAAAGAAGTGACGAAGGACAATTAGTAATTTTCACAATTACCAAAAACAAAATTAGCAATAATAACCTTGACGCAGAGACTATAGCTAGTATTTATGACTTATCTTTCTTTTTACCTGGACTGTGTTCTTTGCCTTCCAGCAACACTTAAGCTTGTATGATTCTGCTCCTCTTCCTTCTCCTCCCTTACCTCCTCACCCCACCCAGAGCAGAGTGACTTATACCTTCAATTCTGAGGGTGATGAATTATTTGTGATACTTCCAATAGGTCTCAGGTACTCTGGCACCATTAGATAGTAGTAAAAAGAGGTGACCCCAGGTGTTCCCTAGGATTCTTGCTGTATTCTTCATTTCTCCTATGTAATCCAGATCTATAATACAGTTAAAATCATCACGTCCTTTTTGTGTCTTGCTCCAATGGCATATGGAGCCTGAAATAGTTAGGTGCAGTTTGTACTTCAAATTTATTTCCACTATTACCACACAGTACCATTCTCTTGGGTACTGAGAATTGACAGCTGAAAAGCCTGTGGTTACAAGTTGAGGAGACAAAAATTCTGAAAACAGATTATTAGATGCGAACATGAGCAGTGCCCCTCCGAAGTACACTGCTAGTTTCCTGGAGTCTTATTCCTTACTATGGGAGGGAAAGTACCATTGCTGGTCACTGGTTCAGAACATATATCACATTCTGCAAGACAGAGCTGTAACTTTGCAAAATGAGGTTCCCAATCTTATACCCTGGTTGAATTTTCAATAAAATGTTCCAGTTTCTTATATGGCTGACTTATAAGCACAAAAAAGTATAATAACAAGAAATACTGTGGGCTTCAGCTTCTTTTCTTACACTATGAAGAATGGTCTAAGGCAATGTCTGAGTGGTGTATAACACATTCAGTAGGTTCATGCATGATGACACTATAACCATGAAAACAAATATACAACCAGAGGGAGTCTAAGTAAAGACAAAACAGTGTCCTCTACATGCCAAGGGGAGCCAGTGAAACTGACTGACCTGCAATCAGATGGAAGACTTCCCTGTAAACTATGGATGGGCTTTCTGTTCACTGATCAGTGTGCTTTGCCAATTTAAACTTCAGCAGTCGGGCCTGGTGGCTCACGCCTGTAATCCGAGCACTTTGAGAGGCCGAGGCGGGCGAACCACAAGGTCAGGAGTTCGAGACCAGCCTGGTCAATATGGTGAAACCATGTCTCTACTAAAAATACAAAAATTAGCTGGGCGTGGCGGTGAGCACCTGTAGTCCCAGCTACTCGGAAGGCTGAGGCAGGAGAATTGCTTGAACCCAAGAGGAGGAGGTTGCAGTGAGCTGAGATCGTGCCACTGCACTCCAGCTTGGGCGACAGAGCGAGACTCCATCTCAAAAACAAACAAACTTTAGCAACGCTAGCAGACAGGTTAGCCTTAGTGAAGACCAGGTGATAAACTCCAGGTGATAAGCCTCCTTCACTACCACCTTGCTACTTTGAGCAAGAACCAGGCCAAGGATGATTGACAACCACAGTGTAGATCATACCATCCAACTAATTAGTCAGCCATCGTGTTTTAAGCAGGGACTATGTGAAACTTCAGGTTGAGTTCCGAATCTGATTGGGCCAAAGGTGCAACAAATTCATATTAGAGTTCCAACTATTATATGATATCTTAAGGACCTTATTCTGGCTAATGAAAATAGTGGTGTCCTGGGTCCTACAGACTTTGCATGTTATTATAGTCAGTATCAATAACTCCACAAAAATTTTGCTATTTTCTTTCTCCCAGTGTGTGATATTATATACTCTTTTCTGTGGGGTTCCCCATCTCTCATTCATTCAAATATTCCACATTTATAAAGGCATTTAAGTCAGAGAACTGTCTAAGAACCTGCCATTCCATTGTGGTGGTTTAAGAACTCTTCATTAGGCTCAGTGTTTTCTGAAATACATATTAAACAACACCTTGATAAGCTGGTTCAATTTTTTCTTGCAAATTCCATTGTCCCAAAGCTAAAATCATTGATATCTGGAGTAAGGCATCCTCTGGCAGGATTCAGATTACTCTGCTTAATTATCTGCTGCTTTTTCTTTTAACCTCTGTAACTCCTATGCCTGGATCACTCACTACACCCATTTTATTTCCTTAAATAGTTGCCACTTAAGGCCGGGTGCAGTGGCTCACGTCTGTAATCCCAGCACTTTGGGAGGCCGAGGTGGGTGGATCACGAAGTCAGGAGTTCGAGACCAGCCTGGCCAATATGGTGAAATCCCGTCTCTACTAAAAAAAAATACAAAAATATTAGCCGGATGTGGTGGCATGCACCTGTAGTCCCAGCTACTCGAGAGGCTGAGGCAGGAGAATTGCTTGAAACCAGGAGGCAGAGGTTGCAGTGACTCCAGATCACGCCACTGCACTCCAGCCTGGGTGACAAGAGTGAGACTTCATCTCAAAAAAAACCCAAAACAAAACAAAAACAATAATTCTATGATGGTTTCTGCCTCTATACCAATCGGTATAGAAAGATAGCTTTCCTTCCTTCCTTCCTTCCTTCCTTCCTTCCTCTCCCTCTTTCTTTTTTTTTTTTTTTTTTTTTTTTTGACACGGTCTCACTCTGTCGCCCAGGCTTGAGTACAGTGGTGCAATCGTGGCTCATTGCAGGCTCAACCTCACAGGCTCAAGTGATCCTCCCACCTCACCCTCTCAAATAGCTGGAATTACAGATGTGTGCCACCATGCCTGGCTAATTTTTGTATTTTCTGTAGAGATGAGGTTTTGCCTTGTTGCCCAGGCTGGTCTTGAACTCCTGAGCTCAAGTAATGTGCCTACCTTGGCCTCTCAAAGTGCTCATTACAGGCGTGAGCTACCACACCCACCCTGGCTTTCCATTTCTATTCCAAAAATGTGTTTTAAGGACCACATGCATAAGAATTCCCTAGTAGGTCTAGGTAAAAATGCAGTCTTCTTAGCTAATCTCAGTTCTATAGAATTAGAGTATCTGAGTGTAAAGCAAGGAATCTTCATTTTAATGAGTTTATTAGATAAGTCTTATGTATAGTAAGAACCATTGTCTGGATTGCTTCTTTTATCAATTAATTCCTAATGGCTGGAGACATGGGTGAATAATTGAACCTTGATGGATGAATTTGGTAGGGCAGTGAAAGAACCAGTATAATATTCCTTCCTGTATTCCCTTTTGTTGTGGGCTAATGTTTGTCTCCACCGACAAATTCATAGGTTGATATCTAAACCCCAATGTGATGGTACTTGGATGTGGGGCCTTTAGAAGGTCATTAGATCATGACCTAATGTGGAGCCCTCATGAATTGGATTACTGTCCTTATAAAAAAAAAAAAAAAAAAAAAAAAGGCCAGAGCTGGGCGCAGTGGCTCAAGGCTTGTAATCCCAGCACTTTCGGAGTCTGAGGCAGGTGGGTCACCTGAGGTCAGGAGTTAGAGACCAGCTTGGCCAACATGGTGAAACCCAGTCTCTACTAAAAATACAAAAATTAACCGGGCCTGGTGGTGCATGCCTGTAATCCCAGCTACTGTGGAGGCTGAGGAAGAAGAATCGCTTGAAGCCGGATGGTGGAGGTTGCAGTGAGCCAAGATCAATCATGCCACTGCACTCCAGCCTGCACAATGAGAGCGAGACTCCATCTCAAAAAAAAAAAAAAAAAAAAGTCAGAGAGCTAGCCTACTCCTTTTCTGACATGTGAAGATGCAACAAGGAGTTGGCTGTCTGCAGCTGGAAGAGTGCCCTTACCAGAACACAGCCGTGCCGGCACTTTGGTCTAAGACTTCTAGCCCTCAGAACTGTGAGGAATAAGTTTCTGTTATTTATATACAGTCTATGGCACTTTGTTATAGCAGCCCAAACTGCCTAAGAAATGTCTCAGCATAAACCAGGTAAAGAAACTAAGACAAAAAGTGTTAATGTACTTATTCAAGATCACAGAGGTAGCATGAGCTGAGCCAAGATTCACACTGAGATCTTGTTACCACCACTGCCCTCTTAAACACTGTTCTATTCAGAAAGACATAGGGTCTTAAGGTAGACCAGGGAATAAATGCCTCAAGACATGTAGGTTTTACTTGAGTGGAACACCAAAAGGAAGTTTTCCATGTGATACAAACATAAATACATGTAAAAAGAGTATCCATATGTATTTGTGGAAAGGGGGGAAATGTAGGAGTTGTAAGAGAACCTAACCTGCTTTAAATCCCATTCCTATTTTTAGAAACTCAGCTAAAAGTGTTCCCATTGAAGGAAACTGGCATTTATCTGCTTAAAAGGAAATCAAACGTGTTAGAAGCCTTGCCAACAAATGAAGAGAAAATTCTCAGTGAAAGCAATTGTAAATGACCCGCAAGCTCTACCTGGCTTGGGATTCCAACAACCTGCAAAAATGTAGCAGACATAACTAAGATATAAACAGAATTCTAAAGAAGAAATAAATTTGAAGCATTTTTTTCCCACACTTTACCATGGTACTCTCTCTTATTAAGAAAAATTATCGGCCAGGCTCCTGTAATCCCAGCACCTGGGGAGGCAGAGGTGGGTGGATCATAAGGTCAGGGGTTCAAGACCAGCCTGACCAAGGTGGTGAAACCCTGTCTCTATTAAAAATACAAAAAAAAAAATTAACCAGGCATTGTGGCAGGCGCCTGTAATCCCAGCTACTCAGGAGGCTGAGGCAAAGAGGCTTGAACCTGGGAGGTGGAGGTTGCAGTGAGCTGAAATCGCATCACTGCACTCCAGCCTGGGCAACACTCCATCTCAAAAAAAAAAAAAAAAAAAAAGGAAAGGAAAAATTATCCAGGCTGGGTGCAGTGGCTCACGCCTATAATCCCAGCACTTTGGGAGGCCAAGGTGGGCGGATCACTTGAGGTCAGAAGTTCGAGATCAGACTGGCCAACATGACAAAACCCTGTCTCTACTAAAAATACAAAAATTAGCCAGGCATGGTGGCACAGCCTGTAATCCCAGCTACTTGGGAGGCTGAGGCAGGAGAATCACTTGAAAACAGGGGGCAGAGGTTGTAGTGACCTGAGATTGTGACCACTCTACTCTGGCCTGGGTGACAGAGCCAGACTCCAAAAAATAAAATAAAATAAAAAGTACAATTAGGGCTGGGCGCAGTGGCACACACCTCCCACTGAGGTTGGAGGATCACCTGAGGTCAGGAGATCGAGAGTAGCTTGGCCAACATGGTGAAACCCCATCTCCCAGGTTCAAGTGATTCTCCTGCCTCAGCCTCCCAAGTAGCTGAGATTACAAGCACCCACCAACATGCCAGGCTAATTTTTGTATTTTTAGTAGAGATGGGGTTTCACCATGTTGGCCAGGCTGAGATGGAACTCCTGACCTCAGGTGATCTACCCGCCTGGGCCTCCCAAAGTGCTGGGATTACAGGCATGGGCCACCATGCCCGGACTTTAATGTATTTTTTATGTTAGAGTTTTGCTGAGGATTTTTGCGTCAATATTCATTAGTGATATTTGGCTAGTTTCCTTTCTTTTTTTTCTTTTCTTTCTTTCTTTCTTTTTTTTTTTTTTTTTGGATGTTTCTTTGGTTTTGTTATCAGTGTAACACTGGCCTTGTAGAATGAGTTTGGAAGTTTTCCCTCCTCCTCTATTTTTTACAATAGTTTGAGTACAATTGGTATCAGTTCCATTTCATATGTATGGTAGAATTCAGCAGTAAAGCCATCTGGTCCCAGGCTCTTCTTTGCTGGGAGACTTTTAATTATGGCTTTGATCTTGTTCCTTGTTACTGGTTTTTAGTTATGGACATGTTAATAATATTGAGTCTTCCAATCCATGAACATGGAATATCTTTCCTTTTTTTTTTTTTTTGATGTCATTTTCATTGTCTTGCATCAATGTTTTATAGTTTTGGATTTCTTCATGGTTCAATCTTGATAGGATTCGTGTGTCTAGGAATTTATCAATTTCTTCTACATTTTCCAATTTACTGGCATATAGTGGCTCACAGTAGCCACTAGTGGTCCTTTGAATTTCTGTAGTATCAGTTGTGATGTCTCTTTCTTCATCTCTAATTTATTTATTCAGGTCTTCTCTTTTTTGTCTTAGTCTGATCAAAGATTTGTCAATTTTATCTTTTTTTAAAAAACCAACTTTTAAATTAATCTTTGCATTGGATTGTTTCAATTTCATCTATTTCTGCTCTGATCTTTATTATTATTTTTTCTTCTAGTTTTGGATTTGATTTGCTCTTGCTTTTCCAGTTCTTTAAGATGCATCACTAGGTCGTTTCTTTGAAGTTTTTCTTCTTTTTGATATAAGTGATTATAACTATAAACTTCCATCTTAATACTGCTTTTGCTGTATTCCACAGATTTTGACATGTTGTGTTTCCATTATCATTTGTTTTATTTGTTTGGTTTTTCTGTTTGTTTTTGTTTTTTTGGGACAGAGTCTTGCTCTGTTGCCCAGACTTGAGTGCAGTGGCGCAATCTCAGCTCACTGCAACCTCTGCCTTCTGGTTTCAAGCGATTATCCTGCTCCAGCCTCCCGAGTAGCTGGGACTACAGGTACGTGCCACGACGCCTGGCTAATTTTTTGTATTTTTAGTAGAGACGGAGTTTCACCGTGTTAGCCAGGATGGTCTCAATCTCCTTACCTCGTGATCCGCCCACCTCGGCCTCCCCAAGTGCTGGGATTATAGGCGTGAGCCACTGCGCCCAACTTCGATTTCCTTCTTAATCTCTTCATGAACCCACTGATCGTTCAAGAAGATATTGTTTAATTTCCATATGTTTGTATAGTTTCTATTAATCTCGTTTTTATTTGCTTGTCTAATTATTTGTGAACTCAAATTAAATAAGCAAATATTTTGTGCCCACTGAAAAACTGGATATCTGGATTGGTGAGTTTTTGTGCTCTGTATTAATTTTTTTACCCATGGCTAACATTGTGGAATGGAATCTGCAGATCTTAATGTGTCTTCACGTGTATAGTTTAAAATAGCCTATATGACCAGGTGTGGTGGCTCATGCCTATAATCTCAGCACTTTGGGAGTCTGAGGCAAGCAGATCACCTGAGGTCAGGAGTTCGAGACCAGCCTAGCCAGCATGATGAAACCCCGTCTCTACTAAAATTATAAAAATTAGTTGGACATGGTTGGCACATGTCTGTAGTCCCAGCTACTCAGGAGGCTGGGGCAGGAGAATCACTTGAACCTAGGAGGCGGAGGTTGTGTGAGCCAAGATTATGGCACTGCACTCCAGCTGGGGTGACAGAGTGAGACTCAGTCTCAAAAAAAAAGAAAAAAAGGCTGAGTGCAGTGACTCAGACCTGTAATCCCAACATTTTGGGAGGCCAAGGTGGGCAGATCATGAGGTTAGGAGTTAGAGACCAGCCTGGCCAAAGAGACCAGCCTGGCCAACATAGTGAAACCCCGTCTCTACTAAAAATACAAAAATTTGCCAGTCATGGTGTTGGGCGCCTGTAATCCTGGCTACTCGGGAGGCTGAGGCAGGAGAATCACTTGAAGCTGGGAGGTGGAGGTTGCAGTGAGCTGAGATCACGCTTTTGCACTCTAGCCTGGGTGACAGAGCAAGACTCTGACTCAAAAAAAAAAAAAAAGAATGATATGTCTTCTTGATTTGATCAGTAATATTTATTAATATATATTGAGTATAAGCATTTAATATTATAAAATATGTAAAATTATGTATTCAACTAAATTGAATTATAATACTGACAAACTTTCATATCAATAGTAATTATGTTCCATACTATGTCAGCTTAAACATAATCTCCAGGATTCCTAGTCTTGAGACAAATATCTAAGAACTTTAAGACTCTGAACTACTACTATTAATTAATGGTTCATATTTGAACCTGGATATTACCCAAATGATAGAATAATGAAACATTGGTCATCAAATACAATTTTTATATATACTTTTGCATCTTGTTTTGTATGTTATTAAGCAGCTGAAAGTGTTCATTTTCATCACCTTAAGAAAGTGTTAAAATGATGTGTGTGTGGCTATAAGGGTCATCTTAGATATGCTCCACCAATCTGTTAAAATGCTTACATGTGACAGGTATCAACATCCTACTTCCTGGTTCTCTCTGTTAGCTAATTTGATTAAAAAAATATATATATATAGGCTGGGCATGGTGGCTCACGCCTGTAATACCAGCACTTTGGGAGGCCGAGGCAGGTGGATCATAAGGTCAGGCATTCGAGATCTTCCTGGCTAACATGGTGAAACCCCGTCTCTACTAAAAATACAAAAAAATTAGCCAGGCATGGTGACATGCGCCTGTAGTCCCAGCTACTTGGGAGGCTGAGGCAGGAGAATTGCTTGAACCGGGGAGGTGGAGGTTGTAGTGAGCCAAGATTGCGCTATTGCACTCCAGCCTGGTGACAGAGAGAGACTCCGTCTCAAAAAAAAAATAGTATATATAATATAGTAACAATAATATACTAATTGAGACTATAGGCAGTCCTTGCTTTGCACAGTTCTGATATGCACAAATTTTAGTTACCATGTGTATTAGTTTCCTGGGGCCACTGTCACAAAATATCACAAACAGAGTGACTTAAAACAATACAAATTTCTTCTCTCATAGTTGTAGAGACCAGAAGTCTGAAATCAAGGTGCTGGCAAGGCTCTTTCCTTCCTTTCCTCTTCCTAGTTTCTGGTAGCTCTAAGGGTTTCTTGGCTTATAGCAGCATAACTCCAATCTTGGCCTCTATCTTCACATGGTCTTTTTCTCTTTTATCTTCACATTGTCTTTTTATAAAGATGTTATTCATGTTGGATTAAGGCCCCACTCTACTCAAGTATGACCTCATATTAACTAATTACATATGAAAGGACCCTATTTTCAAATAAGTTCACATTCAGAGGTACTGAGAGTAAGGACTCAAATTGTTTTTTGGGGTCACAATCCAACAGACAACACTAAGGTTTAGTCAAATAATACCAGTGCCCAAGGCCAGGTGTGGTGGCTCACGCCTGTAATCCCAGCACTTTTGGAGGCTGAGGATCACGAGGTCAGGAGTTCAAGAACAGCCTGGCCACATTGTGAAACTCAATCTCTACTAAAGATACAAAAACTAGCTGGGCATGGTGGCGGGTGCCTGTAGTTCCAGCTACTCAGAAGGCTGAGGCAGGAGAATCACTTGAACCCAGGAGGTAGAGGGTGCAGTGAGCCAAGATCGTGCCATTGCACTCCAGCCTGGGCGACAGGGCGAGACTCTGTCTAAAAAAGTAATACCAGTGCCCCAACAACATGGCTCAATTTCAGTTATGATGGTATATTAATTGGGAATAATTGCATGAAGTAAAAATTTCGCTGCTGTTTAGTCCAAAAATCACTATGTAAATAAAACATGCACACGATTATCAGGGATTCATCATGTCTCTTCCAAAATCTGTCGATGATTGATCACTTTGCCTCTGTTCATTTCACCCACAGACACCAAAGCATGTAGTTGTGTTACTTTCTTCTCTCCCAGTGATAAACCCATATAGCATTTTACAAAAATAGATAATCAGAAAAGGAAGTTGGCCAACAAAGATGAAAGTGCAGCAAAGAAACTAAAGTTGATGATGCCAGAAGTGAAATGCAAATCAAACATAATGGAGTTATAGAAGAAATAGCTGACTTCGGGGATGTTCACATTGCTTCTGTTCAAGAGATTCTAGATACTCAGCCAAAGGAACTTAGTAAATGTGAATTTATTGACATAATTAAGAAACTGATTGTGGTAAAAAAAAAAAAAAAAAAAAGATGGCTATGTCTCAGAGGAAGTGATGCCATCAAAAAAATCTTCATATTAAAATAAAATCTTGGAGATATAACCTTGAAAGCAAAAAAGATAAAATGTTGGAAGGGTATATTACAGTTTTCCAAGGCATGGAAAATATGTTCCTCCATATTGTAAGTTACAAGACAGAAGAAGATGACATGCACTGTAGAAACTACTCTTTTTTTTTTTTGTAGCAGATTATCCTTGGATATCAGTTCCTTGTTCAAATTACTCTTGATACTTTTTTTTTTTTAGCAAATAAATATAACACTGTAGTTTTTCAATGTTTCTAATATTTTGAAGTATGGTGTACTAAAAATATTTTTCATTTCTTTTTTCCCCATATACATTTAGACGGACATAAACTTTTTAATGTCTTTTTTCATTTGTTTTTCAGTAGAGACAGTGTCTCAGTATGTTGTCCAGGCTGGGCTCAAACTCCTGGGCTCAAGCAATCCTCCTGCTTTGGCCTCCCAAAGTGCTGGGATTACAGGTGTGAGCCACCACACCTGGCTGTTTTTAACATCTTGATAAAAGTTTTTGAAGGTCGAAAGACAATTGTAATTTTTTCCACTTTTTTTTTTATGATGGTTAAAAACACAACAAAATTTATCATCATAACCATTTTTAAGCATACAGTTCAGCAATGTTAAGCATATTCACATTGTTGTGAAGCAATCTCTAGAACTTTTTCATCTTGCTATATCCATTGATTGGTAAGATGATTTTGCTCACTTTTGGCTTCCCCAATCATTTTTATGATCCTGTACTACCATACAAAGCAAGGTCTGTCCTCACATGTATTAAGGTCTGATCAGAAAATAGAAAACTTGAACAAGTAGATTTCATATAAAAAACTACTACGAAGTATGAATTTCTTGACTATCCTGGAAAACGTAAAAAGAAAACTCTGAGATATCATAGAAGTGGCAATTGCAATAAGCAGCTAACACCCCAGCACTAAAACAACAAAGGGAAGAGGTTGGAATTATTAAAACTTAGAAATGTATTTATTTATTTATTGAGGCAGAGTCTCACTCTGTTGCCCAGGCTGGACTGCAGTGGCACTATCTCGGTTCACTGCAGCCTCCACCTCCTGGGTTCAAGTGGTTCTCCTGCCTCAGCCTCCCAAGTAGCTGGATTACACGCATGTGCCACCACGTCTGGCTAATTTTTTTGTATTTTTAATATAGACAGGGTTTCACCATATTGGCCAGGCTGGTCACAAACTCCTGACTTTAAGTGATCCAAACGCCTCAGCCTCCCAAAGTGCTGGGATTACAGGCATGAGCCACCGCACCCAGCCTAAAACTTAGAAATTTAAAGGCGAGGTTCTGTAGAGCTAAAATCTAGACTTCTGAAGGGATGCTGAAGGAGTGCCAGTCAGCTGATGCTGATGTCTCTGAGGGTATTGGAGGTACATGGATATTCATTATGCCTCTGTTAGAAAAACTAGAGGGAGTTGATGTTATAGAAACTGCCATTGCAAGTGTAAAGAAGCATTGCTAGAGTGATGGTCACAGGAAGCACAAGCAGATACAAGGGGCAGGTCCTTTCTTCTTCCTCTAGCCTTACAGGCTCTTTATTATTATTATTATTAAGACGGAGTCTCCACTGTCACCCAGGCTGGAGTGCAGTGGCGCAATCTCGGCTCACTGCAAGTTCCGCCTCCTGGGTCCACGCCATTCTCCTGCCTCAGTCTACCAAGCAGCTGGGACTACAGGCACCCACCACCACACCTGTCTAATTTTTTATTTTTTATTTTATTATTATTATTATTATTATTATTATTATTATTTTGAGATGGAGTCTCGCTCTGTCTCCCAGGCTGGAGTGCAGTGGCACTATCTTGGCTCACTGCAAGCTCCGCCTCCCGGGTTCATGCCATTCTCCTGCCTCAGCCTCCCGAGTAGCTGGGACTACAGGCGCCTGCCACCACGCCCGGCTAATTTTTTTGTATTTTTAGTAGAGACGGGGTTTCACCATGTTAGCCAGGATCTCCTGACCTCGTGATCCACCCGCCTCCGCCTCCCAAAGTGCTGGCATTACAGGCGCGAGCCACCACACCAAGTCTGCAGTCTCCGTTTAATACTTTCTATTGGCAGAGTCTAAAAAAGAGCCATCTGACAAAGCAGAACTTTTTGAAGAACACAAGCTATAAAGTCACAAAGCAAAACATACAAGTGGGCGTGGGGCTGGGAGACGATAATTTCATAACTGGCACGCTATCCTAGAAGCAACAGTGGCAGACTCGGTACACAAGGTAATGGGATGTGCTTTTGCTTATCAAGAGAAATTGAGAACAGTTCTGTTCTAAAGTAATATCCCTGGTTGATCCAGAATGTGAAAGGAGATCTAAAGATAAAGCTGAAATGGCTACAGAAAATTGCAAGTGACACGCAGAACATCAATTTTATTTTGCTGTGGTTTCTAATACCTATAATGTCTGAAAAAGAAGTAAGTCTGACCGGATGCAGTGGCCGTCGCCTGTAAGCCCAGCACTTTGGAGGCTGAGGTGGGCAGATCACATGAGCTCAGGAGCTTGAGACCAGCCTAGGCAAGATGGCGAAACCCCGTCTCTACAAAAATGCAAAAAATTAGCCGGACGTGGTGGCGTGTGCCTGTAATCACAGCTACTGGCTAGCTGAGGCAGGAGAATCGCTTGAACCCGAGAGGTCGAGGCTACAGTGAGCTATAATCGTGCCACTGCACTCCAGCCTGTGCAACAGAGTGATACCCTGTCTCAAAAGAAAACAAACAAAAAACAATAGAAATTTATTTCTCACAGTTCTGGAGTCTAGGAAGTCCAAGATCCAGATATCAGCAGATTGTGTCAAGTGAGGGCGCATTTTCTTATAGCTGTGAGGACACAATGCCTAATGTTTCATTTCTCAGAATACATCCTTATCATTAAGCGATGCATGACCATGACCATATATAATTTGCAAATATTTTATGTATGTATGTATGTAGGTAGGTAGGTAGGTAGGTATGTATGTATTTGAGACAGAGTTTTGTTCTTGTTGCCCAGGCTGAAATGCAGTGGCACAATCTCGGATCACTGCAACCTCCCTCTCCCAGGTTCAAGCGATTCTCTTTCCTCAGCCTCCTGAGTAGCTGGGATTACAGGCTTGTGCCACCATGCCTGGCTAATTTTTTAAGTACAGATGAGGTTTCTCTATGTTCATGTTGGTCAGGCTGGTCTCAGACTCCCAACCTCAGGTGATCTGCCCACCTCGGCCTCCCAAAGTGCTGGGATTACAGGCATGAGTCACCATGCCCAGTCAGTAAATATTTTCTTTCATTCCATTGGTTACCTTTACACTCTTGATTGTTTCCTTTGATGCACAGAAGTTTTAAATTTTGATGTACTTTATCTATTTTTTTTCTTTTGTTGTCTGTACTTTTGGTATATGTATCTATATAAACTGCCAAATCCAATGTCATGTAGCTTTCATCCTACACTTCCTTCTAAGAGTTTTACAGTTTTGGCTCTTAGATCTTTCATGGATTTTCTATTAATTTTTGTATATGGGCTAAGGGTCCAACCTCATTATTTTGCATGTAGATATCAAGTTCTACCAACACCGTTTGTTAAAAAGACGGTCCTCTCCCAAATGAATGGTCTTGATATTATCTTGAAAACCATTTGACCGGCCAGGCATGGTGGCTCACGCCTGTAATCCCAGCACTTTGGGAGGCTGAGGTGAGCAGATCACCTGAGGTCAGGAGCTCAAACCTGCCTAGTCAACATGGTGACAACTCGTCTCTACTAAAAATGCAAAAATTAGCCAGGCATGGTGACGCATGCCTATAATCCTAGCTATTAGGAAGACTGAGGCAGGAGAATCATTTGAACCTGGGAGGTGAAGGTTGCAGTGAGCCGAGATCATGCCATTGCACTCCAGCCTGGGAGACAACAGCAAAACTCCATCTCAAAAAAAAAGTGGGCGCGGTGGCTCACACCTGTAATCCCAGCACTCTGGGAGGCCAAGGCAGGCGGATCATGAGGTCAGGCGTTTGACACCAGCCTGGCCAACAAGGTGAAACCCTGTCTCTACTAAAAAATATAAAACATTAGCCAGGCATGGTGGTGCATGCCTGTAATCCCAGCTACTCAGGAGGCTGAAGAAGGAGAATTGCTTGAACCTGGGAGGTGGAGGTTGCAGTGAACCGAGATCACACCATTGCACTCCAACCTGGCCAACAGAGCAAGACTGTGTCTCAAGAAAAAAAAGAAAATCATTTAACCGTATACTTCTGGGTTTTTATTTCTGGCCTCTCTATTTTATTCCACTGGTCTATATGTTTGCCTTTATGCCAATGTAAGTTAAGTATCCCTAATCAAAAAAATCCAAAATCCTAAATGCTCCAAAATCTGAAACTTTTTGAGTGCCAACATGGTACTCAAAGGAAATGGTCATTGTGGATCTGCATTGTGGATTTTGGATTTGGGTTAGGGATGCTCAACCGGCAAGTACAATGCAAATATTCCCACATATGAAAAAATATGAAACACTTCTGGTCTCAAGCATTTTAAATAAGTGATATTCAACCTGCACCACACTGTTTTGATTATTATAGCTTTATAGTAAGTTTTAAAATCAGGAAGTATGAGACCTTCAAATTTCTTTTTATTTTTATTTATTTATTTATTTTTTGAGATGGAGTCTCACTCTGTTGCCAGGCTGGAGTGCAGTGGCATGATCTTGGCTCACTGCAACCTCTGCCTCCCAGATTCAGGTGATTCTCCTGCTTCAGCCTCCTGAGTAGCTAGGATTACAGGCACACACCACTATGCCCAGCTAATTTTTGTATTTTTAGTAGAGACAGGGTTTCACCATGTTCGCCAGGATGGTCTCGATCTCTTGACCTCGTGATCCACCCACCTCGGCCTCCCAAAGTGCTGGGATTACAGGCATAAGCCACCACGCCCAGCAAATTTCTTCTTTTTTAAGATTGCTTTGGCTACTCAGGGTTCCTTGACATTGCATGTACATTTTTTCAACTGATACATGATAAATGTACATATTTTCAAGTTACATGTGGTAATTTAATACATTCATTTAATTTGTAAAGATCAAATCAGTGTGCTTAAAATATTTATCACCTTAAATATTTGTTATTTCTTTATGCTAGAAACATTTAAATTCTTCTAGCTATTTTAAAATGTACAGTTGACTACTGTAAACTATAGTGACCTTACTGATCTCACACTAGGCTTTATTTTTTTCTATCAAACCGTCAATTTATACCCACTAGTCAACTTCTCTTTATCTTCCCCATGTGAATTTTAGGATAGATTTCTATTGCTAAAAAAAATTTAAAAGTGTAATGAGATTTGGCATCTCTCCAAAATCATGCTCTGTGCTTTGTGCTGTCTTATTTATTATTATTATATTTTTTAGTTTCTCTGCTGTGGTTTCAATGTCCCCTCCAAAACTCATGTGGAAATTAAATTACCATCATGACAGTATTAGGGGACGGGACCTTCAAGAGGTAATTATGTCATGATGGTTTATGCTCATGAGCAGATTACTGCCATTATTGTGGGATTGGGTTTTTGTGGAAGTTCAGCTACCTTTTTCTCTGTGTGTGTCTTATGCTTCTTTGCCATGTGATGCCTTCTGCCATGTTATGACATGGCAAGAAGTCCCTGATCAGATGTGGCCCTAGATCTTGGAGTTCTCACTTCCAGAACCATAAGCCAAATAAATAAATTTCTTTATAAATTACCTAATCTGCACTATTCTGTTATAGCAGCAGGAAATGGACTAAGACATCACCCTGAAACCGCTATGTTTTCCTGCAATTATGTTATCTTCTGTCATGTTTAAATGATTTCATTGTCACTTTGATTAATAAGCAGCCAAGCTGAAACCATTTATTTTCTTTTTTTAATTTTTATTATTTATTTATTTATTTATTTATTTATTTATTTATTTATTTTTTTGAGACGAAGTCTTGCTTTGGCACCAGGCTGGAGTGCAGTGGCACCATCTCAGCTCAGTACAACCTCCGCCTCCTGGGTTCAAGCAATTCTTCAGCCTCAGCCTCCTGAGTAGCTGGGATTATAGGCAGGCACCACCACACCCAGCTAATTTTTGTATTTTTAGTAGAGACAGGGTTTCACCATGTTGGCCGGGATGGTCTTAAACTCCTGACCTCAAGTGATCCTCCCGCGTTGGCCTCCCAAAGTGCTAGGATTACAGACATGAGCCACCATGCCCGGCCATGGGGTTTTTTTGTACAGATTATTTCATCACCCAGGTATTAAGCCCAGTACCCAACAGTTACCTCTTCTGCTGCTCACCCTCCTCCCACCTTCCCCCGTCAAATAGACCCCAGTATCTGTCGTTTTCTTCTTTGTGTTCATAAGTTATTATTTAGCTCCCACGTATAAGTGAGAACGTGCAGTATTTGGTTTTCTGTTCCTGCATTAGTTTGCTAAGAATAGCCTGCAGGTCCATCTATGTTCCTGCAAAAGACATGATCTTTTTCTTTTTTATGGCTGCATAGTATGGTGTACACGTACCACATTTTATTTATCCAGTCTGCCATTTATGAGCATTTATGTTGGTTCCATGTCTTTGGTATTACAAATAGTGCTGCAATAAACATTCATGTGCACGTGTCTTTATGGTAGAATGCTTTATATTCCTCTGGTTATATACCCAGTAATGGAATTGCTGTGTCAAATGGTAGTTCTGCTTTTAGCTCTTTGAAGAATTGCCATACTGCTTCCCACAGTGGTTGAACTAATTTACACTCCCACCAACAGCATATAAGTGTTCCCTTTTCTCTGCAACCTCTCCAGCATCTGGTTTTTTTTGTTTTTGTTTTTTGAGACGGAGTCTCGCTCTGTCGCCCAGGCTGCAGTGCATTGGTGCGATCTCGGCTCACTGCAAGCTCCGCCTCCTGGGTTCACGCCATTCTCCTGCCTCAGCCTCCTGAGTAGCTGGGACTACAGGTGCCAGCCACCACGCCCAGCTGATTTTTTTTGTTTTTTTAGTAGAGATGGGGTTTCACCATGTTAGCCAGGATGGTCTCCATCTCCTGACCTCGTGATCCGCCCACCTTGACCTCCCAAAGTGCTGGGATTACAGGTGTGAGCCACTGTGCCTGACCAGCATCTGTCATTTTTTGACTTTTTTATTTTTATTTTTATTTTTTTTTGAGATGGAGTTTTGCTCTTGTTGCCCAGGCTGGAGTGCAATGGCACGATCTCAGCTCACTGAAACCTCCACCTCCTGAGTTCAAGCGATTCTCCTGCCTCAGTCTCCTGAGTAGCTGAGGTTACAGGCGCCCACCACCATGCTCGGCTAATTTTTTTTGTATTTTTTTTTTTTTAATAGAGTCGGGGTTTCACCATGTTAGCCAGGATGGTCTCGATCTCCTGACGTAGTGATCCGCCCGCCTCGGCCTCCCAAATTGTATAGTTTTAGTTTCTACATTTAAGTCTTTAGTTCATCTTGAGTTGATTTTTGTATATGGCATAAGGAAGGGCTCTAGTTTCAATCTTCTACATATGGCTACACAGTTATCCCAGAATCATTTACTGAATAGGGAGTCTTTTCTCATTGCTTGTTTTTATCAACTTTGTTGAAGGTTAGAGGGCCATAGGTGTGTGGCCTTACTTCTGAACTCTGTATTCTGTTCCATTGGTCTATGTGCCTTGTTTTGTACAAGTACCATGCTCTTTTGGTTACTGTAGCCCTATCATATAGTTTGAAGTCAGGTAACATGATGCTTCCAGCTTTGTTCTTTTTTGCTTAAGATTACCTTGATTATTTGGGCCTTTTCTGGTCCCATGTGAATTTTAAGGTAATTTTTTTCTAGTTCTGTGAAGAATGTCATTAGTAGTTTGATAGGAATAGCACTGAATCTGTAAATGGTTTTGGGCAGTATGGCCATTTTAATGATATTGATTTTGCCTATACATGAGCATGGGATGTTTTTCCGTTTGTTAGTGTGTTCTCTGATTTATATGAGCAGGGTTTTGTAATTCTCATTGCAGAGATCTTTCACCTCCCTGGTGAGCTGTATTCCTAGGTATTTTATTCTTTTTCTGGAAATTGTGAATGGGATTGCCATCCTGATTTGGCCTCTTGGCTTGGCTGTTGTTGGTGTATAGTAATGCTAGTGATTTTTGTACATTGATTTTGCATTCCGAAACTTTGTTGAAGTTTTTAATCAGCCTAAGGAGCTTTTGGGCTGACACTATGGAGTTCCCTAGGTATAGAATCATGTCATCTGCAAACAAAAATAGTTTGACTTCCTCTCTTCCTATTTGGATGCCATTTATTTCTTTCTCTTGCCTGATTGCTAGGGCTAAGACTTCCAATACTATGTTGAATAGGAGTGGTGAGAGAGGGCATCCTTGTCTTGTGCCAGTTTTCAAGGGAAATGCTTCCAGCTTTTGTCCATTCACTGTGAAGTTGGTTGTAGGTTTGTCATAGATGGCTCTTATTATTTTGAGGTATGTTCCTTCAATACCTATTTTATTGAGAGTTTTTAACATGAGGGGATGTTGAATATTATTGAACACCTTTCCTGCATCTATTGAGATAATCATGTGGATTTGTCTTTAGTTCTGTTTATGTGATGAAACACATTTATTGATTTGTATATGTTTAACCAAGCATGCATCCCAGGGATGAAGCCTACACAACTGTGGAGAATTAGCATTTTAATATGCTACTGGATTCAGTTTGCAAATATTTGTTGAGGAGTTTTGCATCAATCTTCATCAAGGATATTGGCCTCAAGTTTTCTCGTTTTGTTATGTCTCTGACAGTTTTTGTTGTTGTTATTTACTTTTATTCTGCCAGATTTTGATATCAGGAAAATGCTGGCCTCATAGAAAGAGTTGGGGAGGAGTTCCTTCTCCTCAATTTTTTGGAATAGTTCTATAGGAATGGTACCAGCTCTTCTTTGTACATCTAGTCGAATTTATCTGTGACTCCATCAGGTCCTGGGCTTTTTTGCTTGGTAGACTATTTATTAGTGATTCAATTTTGGAGCTCATTATTGGTCTGTTAAGGGAATCAATTTCTTTCAGGTTCAGTCTTGGGTGGGTGTATGTGTTCAAGAATTTATTCATCTCTTCTAAGTTTTCTAGTTTGTGTGCATAGAGCCGTTTGTAGTAGTTTCTAATATATACATATCTTTTTTTTTTTTTTTTTTTTTTTTTTTTTGAGATGGAGTCTCACTTTGTGGCCCAGACTGGAGTGCAGTGGCGCGATCTCGGCTCACTGCAAGCTCCGCCTCCCAGGTTCACGTCATTCTCTTGCCTCAGCCTCCCGAGTAGCTGGGACTACAGACGCCCGCCCTACACCCGGGTAATTTTTTGTATTTTTTTTTAGTAGAGACAGGGTTTCACTGTGTTAGCCAGGATGGTCTCCATCTCCTGACCTCGTGATCCGCCCGCCTCGGCCTCCCAGAGTGCTGGGATTACAGGCGTGAGCCACCGCGCCCGGCCAGTCTAATAAATATTTTTATTTCTGTGGGGTTAATAGTAGTATCACTTCATCATTCCTAATTGTGTTTATTTTAACCGTTTATTTTCTAAGGAGCTGTGACGGTTAATACTGAGTGTTAACCAACTTGACTGGATTGAGGGATAGAGTATTAATTCTGGGTGTGTCTATGTGGGTGTTGCCAAAAGAGATTAACATTTCAGTCAGTGGGCTGGGGAAAGCAGATCTGCCCTTAATCTAGTGGACACAATCTAATCAGCTGCCAGCAAATATAAAGCAGGCAGAAAAATGTAAAAAGGAGAGATGGGCCTAGTCTCCCAGCCTACATCTCTCTCCCATGCTGGATGCTTCCTGCCCTCAAACATCGGACTCCAAGTTCTTCAGTTCTGGTACTGGGACTGGCTTTCCTTGTTCCTCAGCTTGCAGACAGCCTATTGTGGGACCTTGTGATTGTGAAAGTTAATAAACTCCCCCAATAGGATATACATATACAAATTTTGGTACCAGGAGTAGTTCTAGAGGAACAGAATATTAAGGATGGAGTTCTTTTATTGGTTTTGGAGTTTCTGGAGTTGGCTGCTTAATATGATTAGACCCAAAAATGCTAAGGACTCTACTTCTAATAGTGTGGAGAACACTAATAGACCTTGGAGAAAACTATCTAGAGAGTTACGCAGAGTAAATGCATTTGACACTCCTTATTCACCGCTCGTGAGAGGCAAGGAGTTTTGTGACCCTATACAGAATACCTTTGACCATATGTGGAGAACCGAGGAACACAATGAAGCTGGTTGGTTGCTCCTAATTTCAGTGGAAAAAGTGATGAAAGAAAATGACGAACTCTTCCCACCACTAGGAGAGGCCGAGGCAGGCGGATCATGAGGTCAGGAGATCAAGACCATCCTGGCTGACACGGTGAAACCCCGTCTCTACTAAAAATACAAAAAAAAATTAGCTGGGTGTGGTGGCGGGCGCCTGCAGTCCCAGCTACTTGGGAGGCCGAGGCAGGAGAATGGCAGAAACCTGGGAGGTGGAGCTTGCAGTGAACTGAGATCACACCACTGCACTCCAGCCTGGGCAACAGAGTGAGACTCTGTCTCAAAAAAAAAAAAAAGAAAATGATGAACTCAGGGATTCTGCCTCTGACTTCAGAAGCAGATACTGAGAATCAAATCTGCTAAGACTGCCCTGAGTGAGAGTCTTATCTCCTGTAGAAAAAGAGCTGAAATCGTGCAAACACAGACACAAACTCTTGTCATGCGAGTGAATGGCTGACCTGCAACGAAAGATGCATGCACAGCCTCGCCAGGTGTCTACTGTTAAAGTGAGGGCATTAATTGGAAAAGAATAAGACCCTGATACTTGGAATGAGGACGTGGGAGAACCCTGATGAAGCTGAGGACACTGAGTTTGTAAACTCGGATCAACCTTTTTTCCCAGAAGGAACAGCTTCCCCATCCCCAGTAGTGGCAATGTCCCCTCCCTGACCGACGCTGTCTTTCCACCTTTGTCTGAAGAGATAAACCTTGCGCCTCCTGGACAACAGTGATGGCTTCCCCCGAGGCAGTTGCCAGGCAGGCAAGATAATATTGAGTCCCCTCAGAAGCCACCCCTAATATGTCTGTTTGCTTCTAGACCTATAACTAAAGTCCCAGCAAGGCCCTAGAGGTGAGGTTGAGAGTGTGACCCATCAGGAGATGTACTACACGCCAAAAGAAAAGAACTGTTTGAGTTCTCTAATTTATATAAATAGCAACCTGGGAGAACAGGCATGGGAATGGATTTTTTTGTTGTTTTTTTAGAAAGAGTCTCACTCTGTCACCCAGGCCAGAGTGCAATGGCACAATCTCGGCTCACTGCAACCTCCACCTCCCTCCACCTCCCAGATTCAAGCGATTCTCTTGCCTCAGCCTCCTGAGTAGCTGGGAATACAGGCATATGCCACAAAGCCAGGCTAATTTTGGTATTTTTAGTAAAAACAGTGTTTCACAATGTTGACCAGGCTGGTCTCAAATTCTTGACTTAAGGTGAAATGTCCACCTCAGCCTCCCAAACTGCTGGGATTACAGGCATGAGCCACCGTGCCTGGCTGGGGATGGACATTAAAGGTATGGGGTAATGGTAGAAGGAACATAGAGCTGGATCATGTTAGGGAGTTAAAAAAGATTCTAAGAGTTTATTTGCTTGGTTAGCTGAAATATGACTTACAAGAAGGCCCACTGTGAGGAGTTGGAAGTGCCTGATCTCCCTTGGTTTAGTGTAGAGGAAGGGATCCGAAAGCTTAGGCAGATTGGGAGGATGGAGTGGATTAGTCATCTTAGACCTGCTCATCCCAGCTGGGAGGGTCCAGAAGATACACCCTTGACCAATGCCTTGTGAAACAGATTTGTGCAGACAGCACCTGCATCTTTGAAGAGTCCTATAATTGCCCTTCACTGTATGTCACATCTAACGGTGGCAGCTGCAGTCACTCGACTGCAAAATTTAAATACAATGGGAATAATTGGATCCTGAGGTAGCAGGGGCCAAGTGCCAACCCTCGAAGGCAAGGTGGGTGTAGCTACCATAAAGGACAGCAGAGGCAAAGTGACAATCAGAATAGACTGACTCCTGTAGAGCTCAGGCATTGGCTAATTAATGTCGGCGTACCTAGAACTTAAATTGATAGGCAGTCTACTGCATTCCTATTTAAATTATACAAACAGAAAACTTCTAGGTCAAAGGGACAAGACTTATATGAGTTATAAGAGCAGAGAATCATGGCCCCTCAATCAATTTTCAAACTTGAGCCAGTTTACAGACCCAGAACCCCCTGAATGAAGGGGAGCCTGGGTCCTCTTGAGGAAGGACTGCACTATATTACCAACACTTTATGCAGTGAATCCTTCTCCCATCCTTCCCTAAGGAGACCTCTGGCCTTTCACCAGGGTAACTGTGCTTCGGGGAAGGGAAATGATCAGGCATTTCGGGGATTATTGGACACTGGTTCTGAACTGACTTTGATTTCAGGGGACCCAAAGCATCACTGTGATCCTCCAGGTAAAGTAGGGGCTTATGAAGGTAACATAATTAATAGGGTTTTAACTCAGATCTGACTTACGGTGAGTCTAGTAGGTCCCAGACTCATCCTGTGGTCATTTCCCCAGTGCCAGAATACATCATTGGCACAGACATACTTAGCAGCTGGCAGAGCCCCCATTTTGGCTCCCTGACTGGTAGGGTGACAGCTATTATGGTGAGAAAGGCCGAATGGAAGCCATTAGAGCTGTCTCTACCTAGACAAATAGTAAATCAAAACAATATTGCATCCCTGGAGAGATTGCAGAAATTATTGCCACCATCAAGGACTTCAAAGATGCAGGGGTGATGATTGCCACCACATCTCTGTTCAACTCTCCCATTTGGCCTGTGCAGAAGACAGCTGGATCTTGGAGAATGACAGTGGATTATCATAAGCTTAAGCAAGTGGTGACTGCAATTTGAGCTGCTGTACCATGTAGTTTCATTGCTTGAGCAAGTTAACACATATCCTGCTACTGGTGTACAGTCATTGACTTTGCAAATGCCTTTTACTCCATTCCTTTTCATAAGGCCCACCAGAAGCAATTTGCCTTCAGGTGGCAAAGACAGCAATATACTTTTACTGTCATACCTCAGGGGTTTATCAACTCTCCACTTTGTGTCATAATCTTATTCAGAGAGACCTTGATAGCTTTTCACCTCCGCAAGATATCACACTGGTCTATTATATAGACGACATTATGCTGACTGGATTCAGTGAGCAAGAAATAGCAAACTCGCTAGACTTATTGGTGAGACATTTGTGTGCCAGAGGGTGGGAAATAAATCTGTCTAAAATTCAGGGAACTTCTACCTCAGTAGAATTTCTGAGGGTCCAGCAGTGTGGGGTCTGTCAAGATATTTCTTCTAAAGTAAAGGAGAAGATGCTGCATTTGGCCCCTCCTACAACCAAGAAAGAGGCACATCTAGTGGGCCTATTTAGATTTTGGAGGCAACACATTCCTCATTTGGGTGTGTTATTCTGGCCCATTTATTAAGTGACATGAAAGGCTATCAGTTTTGAGTGGGGTTCAGAACAGGAGAAGGCTCTGCAACAGGTCCAGGCTGCTATGCAAGCTGCTCTGCCATTTGAGCCATATGACCTGGCAGAGCCAATGGTGCTTGAGGTGTTAGTGGCAGATAGGGATGCTGTTTGGAGCCCTTGGCAGTCTCCCATAGGCCTGAGGCCTCTAGGATTTTGGAGCAAGCCCCTGCCATCTTCTGCAGATAACTACTCTTTTTTTTTTTTTAAGAGAGAGCTATTGGCCTGTTACTAGGCTTTGGTGGAAACTGAACATTTGACTATGGGTCATCAAGTAAGTCACCATGCAACCTGAACTGCCTGTCATGAACTGGGTGCTTTCTGACCCATCTAGCCATACAGGGGGCCATGCATAGCAGCATCCCATCATCGAATGGAAGTAGTATATACGTGATTGGGTTCAAACAGGTCCTGAAGGCACAAGTAAGTTACATAAGGAGGTGGCTCAAATCCCCATGGTCTCCACTCCTGCCACCCCGCCTTCCCTTCCCCAGCCTTCACTGATGGCATCATGGGGAGTTCCCTGTGATCAGTTGACAGAGGAAGAGAGGACTAGGGCCTGGTTCATAGATGGTTCTGCACGATATGGCGGCACCACGTGAAAGTGGACAGCTGCAGCACTACAGCCCCATTCTAAGACATCCCTGAAGGTCAGTGGTGAAGGGAAATCTTCCTAGTGGGCAAAACTTTAGCAGGGCACCTGGTTGTGCACTTTGCATGGAAGAAGAAATGGCCAGATTTGAGATTATATACTGATTTCATGGGCTGTAGCCAGTGGTTTGGCTGGATGGTCAGGGACTTGGAAGAAGAATGACTGGAAAATTGGTGACAAAGAAATTTGGAGAAAAGGTATGTGGATCAACCTGTCTGAGTGGCCAAAAACTGTGAAGATATTTGTATGCCACGTGAGTACTCACCAACAGGTGACCTCAGCAGAGGAGGAGTTTAATAATCAAGTAGACAGGATGACCCGTTCTGTGGACACCACTCAGCCTCTTTCCCCAGCCACTCCTGTGATTGCCCAGTGGTCCCATGAACAAAGAGGCCATGGTGGCAGGGATGAAAGTTACAAATGGGCTCAGCACTGTGGACTCCCACCCACCAAGGCTGACCTGGCTACGGCCACTGCTGAGTGCCCAATTTGCCAGCAGCAAGAGACCAACACTGAGCCCTCAATATGGCACCATTCCTTGGGGTGATCAGCCACCTACCTGGTGGCAGGTTGACTATATTCAACCGCTTCCATCATGGAAAGGGCAGAGGTTTGTCCTTCTTGGAATAGACACTTACTCTGGATATGGGTTTGCCTATCCTGCCCCCAATGCTTCTGCCAAGACTACTATCCACGGACTCATGGAATGCCTTATCCACTGTCATGGTATTCCACACAGCACTGCCTCTGACCAAGGCACTCACTTTATGGCTAAAGGAGTGTGGCAGTGGGCATATGCTCATGGAATTCACTGGTCTTACCACGTTCCCCATAATCCTGAAGCAGCTGGATTGACAGAATGGTGGAATGGCCTTTTGAAGTCACAATTACAATGCCAACTAGGTGACAATACTTTGCATAGCTGAGGCAAAGTTCTCCAGAAGGCTGTGTATGCTCTGAATCAGCATCCAATGTATGGTACTGTTTCTCCCACGGCCAGGATTCATGGGTCCAGGAATCAAGGGTTGGAGGTGGAAGTGGATTGATCACTCACCATCACCCCTAGGGATCCAATAGCAAAATTTTTGCTTCCTGTTCCTGTGACATTACGTTCTACTGGCCTAGAGGTCTTAGTTCCAGAGGGAGGAATGCTGTCACACAGAGACACAACAATGATTCCATTACACTGGAAGTTAAGATTGACACCTGGAGGCCAGGCAGGGTGGCTCACGCCTGTAATCCTAGCACTTTGGGAGGCCGAGGTTGGCGGATCACTTGAGGTCAGGAGTTCGGGCCCAACCTGACTAACATGGAGAAACCCTGTCTCTACTAAAAATACAAAATTTGGGAGGCCGGGCATGGTGGTGTATGCCTGTAATCCCAGCTACTCAAGAGGCTGAAGAAGGAGAATTGCTTGAACCTGAGAGGCGGAGGTTGCGGTGAGCAGAGATCGCACCATTGCATTCCAGCCTGGGTAACAAGAGAGAAACTCCATCTCAAAAAAAAAAAAGGATTCCCACCTGGACACTTTGGGCTCTTCCTACCTTTAAGTCAATAGGCAAAGAAGGGTGTTACAGTGTTGGCTGGGGTGACTGGCCTGGACTACTAAATAAATCAGTCTACTCCTCCACAACAGAGGTAAGGAAGAGTTATGCATGGAATACAGGAGATCCATTAGGGCGTCTCTTAGTATCACCATGCCCTGTGATTAAGGTCAATGGGAAACTACAACAGCCCAATTCAGGCAGAACTACAAATGGCCCAGACCCTTCAGGAATGAAGGTATGGGTCACTCCACCAGGAAAAAAACCACGACCTGCTGAGGTGCTTGCTGATGGCAAAGGGAATACAGAATGGGCAGTAGAAAAAGGTAGTCATCAAAACTAGCTATGGCCACGTGACCAGCTGCAGAAATGAGGACTGTAACTGTCATGTGTATTTCTTTCTTCTTTTGTTAAAAACATGTTTGTGCATGTAGACCCTTGTACTAAAATATCTTCATTTTATTTCCTTTTCCTTTATCATGTGACATGAGATTTATTGACTTCCTGTCAGCATTTACGTAATGTTAACTTTATGTAGTACTACTTGGGTTGGGGATTGGTGCATTTCTGGTTGTACAAACGATAGTTGTATTATGTTAGGTGTAATTATGACCTTATTATTGTCTTTATTTTAAGATTACATATGATCTCAGGAGATGTGTGTGGGTTCAAGTTGACAAGGGGTGAACCTGTTTTGGTTAATACTGTCAACTTGATAGGATTGAAGGATACAAAATATTAATCCTGGGGGTGTCTTTGTGGCTGTTGCCAAAAGAGATTAACATTTGAGTCAGTGGGCTGGGGGAGGCAGATCCACCCTTAACTTGGTGGGCACAATCTAATCAGCTGCCAGTAAATATAATAATGTAGGCAGAAAAATGTGAAAAGGAGAGAGATGGGCCTAGCCTCCCAGCCTACATCTTTCTCCCGTGCCGGATGCTTCCTGTCCTCAGACTCCAAGTTCTTCAGTTTTGGGACTCGGACTGACTCTCCTTGCCCCTTGGCTTGCAGACAGCCTATTGTGGGACCCTGTGGATCCTATAAGTTAATACTTAATAAACTCCATGTATATATCTTATTAGTTCTGTCCCTGTAAGAGAATTTTGACTAATATGGGAGCATATAATTCTACTTTTATCAAGTGGCCAAGTCTCCTCCGTTTTTTAATTCCCAAGATTAGAGCCTAAATTAAAAATAATAATAATGTCAGGAAGTCTTTTTCAGGAAGTCTTTTAAACTTCTACCATCTTAAAGTTTCCCAGAGAGTCCCTTGGCAATCACAAAGATGTGTTTTTTTTTACCTATTAGAAGGGAAGGCCAGAATGGAAGTTTGTCTGGTATCCTTTATATTTTGTAATTATTTCAACACTATTTTAAGAAGCACATAGTAAGAATTGTCAAATCAAAACAGAAGTGTGACTTTCTGTTGGTTAATTTTGAACAGGTAAAATATTACTAAGATAAATATGAGGCCACGCATGGTGGTTCACTCCTGTAATCCCAGCACTTTGTGAGGCTGAGGCAGGAGGCTTGCTTGAGCGCAAGAGTTCAAGACCAGCCTAACCAACATACAAAATACCCATCCCTACCAATTTTTTTTTTTTTTTAATTAGGTGAATGTGGCGGCATGCAACTGTGGTCCCACAGTACATGGGAGACTGAGGTAGGAGGATTGCTGGAGCCCGGGAGGTGGAGCCTGCAGCAAGCCATGATTGTGCTACTATACTCCAGGCTGGGTGACAAAATAAGACCTTGACTTAAAACAAACAAAGAAACAAACAAAATACATAAATACATTTCAGGTACCATGTGTATACTTTATATGGTAGGAGAATTGGCAGTGCTCTCACTGTCCCTAACATGTTCTTATCTTCAAGAAAATGTTTATTAATATTTAATAGAATTGTTATGTATTTTTTCCTATAAAGAATTGTATTCTCCGTCGGGCATGGTAGCGCATGCCTGTAATCCCAGAATTTTGGGAGACTGAGGCAGGCAGATCGCCTGAGGTCAGGAGTTTGAGATCAGCTTGGCCAACATGGTGAAACCTCGTCTCTACTAAAAATACAAAAATTAGCCGGGCATGCTGGTGGGCGCCCATAATCCAGCTACTCAGGAGGCTGAGGCTGGGGAATCACTTGAACCCAGAGGTGGATGTTGCAGTGAGCTGATATCACGCCAGTGCGTTCCACCCTGGGCAACAGAGTGAGATTCCATCTCAAAAAAAACAAAACAACAGCAACAAAGAATTTTATTCTCGGCCGGGCATGGTGGTTCACGCCTATAATCCCAGTACTGTGAAAGGCCAAGGGTGGGTGGATCACCTGAGGTTAGGAGTTCGAGACCAGCCTGGTCAACATGGTGAAACCCCGTCTCTACTAAAAATACAAAAATAAGCTAGGTTTGTTGGCACTTGCCTATAATCCCAGCTACTCGGGAGGCTGAGGCAGGAGAATCGCTTGAACCCGGGAGGTGGAGGTTGCAGTGAGCTGAGATCAAGCCACTGCACTCCAGCCTGGGTGACAGAGTGAGACTCTGTCTTAAAAAAAAAAAAAAAAAAAAGAATTTTATATTCCATTCTGATATTATTCGCTACTCTTACTAATTAATCAGAGTCCATTCAGTCTTACCACCAACATGTGGTTCTTTTCTCTCATGCTCGTTTAAATGCTCTGTCATAAGCTATAAGTAAAAATTGGGTCCTCATCAAAGAACATCCTCAGAGCCTTATGAACAAGACTGTACCAGATACTCTAATTATTAATACTGCAGTGAATAAACTCGTGCGTATAGGCTTCAAGCTGGCATTGCTTATACTCTGTCTCACTGTATCAGGGCACTTAACTGTGGTTTCAAGATTATTTTTAGATCAGAAGCAGATGACTCTGTGGAAACCCGCTAACCCAATATCCTGTGGAGCAAGATTTACATAGAACTGAAAATCTAAGAGTGACCATTTGTTTGATGAGGAATATTGTCATATTATTCCTTATGTTCTAGTTTCTGATGTGTATATGGGAAGCCCTTTATTTTCCTTCAAATTCTATCTCCAACTCTGAATGTAGAAAACTACTTTTTCAAGCTGGGTGTGGTGGCTCATGCCTGTAATCCCCACAATTTGAGAGGCCAAGGAGGAAGGATCATTTGAGCCCAGGAGTTTGAGACCAGTCTGGGCAACATAGCAAAACCCTGTCTCTACAAAAAATGAAAAATTAGCCAGGCATGCTGGTGCATGCCTGTAGTCCCCATAACTTGGGAGGCTGAGATGAGAGAATTGTTTGAGCCTGGGAGATGGAGGCCACAGTGAGCATGTTCTTGCCACTGCACACCAGCCTGGGTGACTAAGCAAGAATCTGTCTCAAAAAAAAAAAAAAAAAAAAAAAAAACCTTCGAAGTTTTATCTCAAACCTAGCAAATATATTTCTCTATGCATTACATATTTCTTGTTCTTATAATTCTTCTTTAAGCTAACTTATTATGATTCATTAATGATTTAAGTAATAATCAGTGACATGTGTTCATTCTATATTTGTATGAAAGCCATGCTTTTAAAACTTATACACTTTTAAAATTATACTTTGACACTTCTTAACAGCTTCTCTGATTTCTCTCTTCTAATTCAACCTACATACTGCTGTCAGTGTGGTCTTCCTAAAATATCACTTATGTCACTAACTCCCTTTTTTGCTGAAACCTCCTATCAACAAGATAAATTTCCAAAAGTCATCAGTCACAGTCCTTGACTATTGAGCTCCAAGCACCTTTAGAACCTTATAGTCTACACAAATCTCTTTTAGGCCAAGCAAAAATACTGTAATTATTTTATTTTACCAGTTTATCATATTAAAAAAATTTTTTTGAATCTCATCTGAATGGCTTTCTCTGTTCTTTTTCCTTCTTGGAATGTCTATTCCTTCAGGCCAGTTCATTTTATCTCAGCCAGTAGCCCCCAATGGAAAGTGGGTACCTGAACACTTACAGCATTTACTACAATATAAAGATATATTATGGTATAATAAAGAGTATATCTGGTCTTTGTCTCAGTTCTTGGCATAGAGCTTCAAAAATTGTTGGAACTTCCAGAGTGACAGAAATGTCTTTGTAATACTAGGGGGATGACTCATTTTAGGCCACTAGCCTCAAGATGGGTGAGTGGTCATCAGAAAGATCAACCATATGATTAGAGGATTAGATGCTTGGGACTTTGAGCCAGGCTGACCTGATTGAGTTCAATCACAAGGTCAACGAATTACTCAATTAATCATGCCTACATAATGAATCTCCAATAAAAACTCTGAATACTGGAGCTCAGTGGAGATTCCTGGTTGGTGAACCTTGATGTACCAAGAGGACAACTCATCCAAATTTTTTTAGAAGAGGTGACCAAAGCTCTGCATTCCCTCCCAGAACTTTCCTTATGTGTGTCTTCAATTGACAATTTTTGAGCTGTATCTTTATAATAAAGCTAATCATAAGTAGATAATTTTCTTGAACTGTTTTAGTAAATTCTCAAACCTGAAGGAGTTATTAAAAACCTGAAATGTGAAGCCAAGTTAGTCAAATGTATGGGTGGCCTGGGGACCTCTGGAATTTGTGTTGGCATCTGAAGTAAGGACAGTCTTAAGGAAGACTGAGCCATGAACCTGTGACATGTGCACTACCTCCAAGTGGTTAGTGGCAGAACTGTTTGGCACTATACTCCAGCTGGGACTGAAACACAGTACATATTGAACACTATATTATTTAAGAAGTCTACGTGTTATATATGAAGAAAACATGTTACTTCTTTTGTCTGCTTTATCCAGCCGTCTTGGGAATTCTCTCCCATAGCAGTGGGCTATGTAATTTTCCCCCCTGGGCACAACCATTCAGAGTGCATACATGACCTAGCTGTAGCTGAGATACAAAGATTCTTTCAGAAATGTGTATAGGAATACTGAAAAGTTCATATATTGGCTGGTGGTACTGGAACAACAGGTATCTCACATAGTAAGTATCCAGCAGATTTTTGCTGAACGAGTAAATGAAAGAAGTGTCTGTGGCCGGGCACGGTGGCTCACGCCTGTAATCCCAGCACTTTGGGAGGCCAAAGCAGGTGGATCATGAGGTCAGGAGTTCGAGACCAGCTTGGCCAACATGGTGAAACCCCACCTCTACTAAAAATACAAAAAATTAGCCGGCGTGGTGGCAGGTGCCTGTAATCCCAGCTACTTGGGAGGCTGAGGCAGGAGAACCACTTGAACACAGGAGGCAGAGGTTGCAGTGAGCCAAGACCGTGCCACTGCACTCTAGCCTGGGCAACAGAGCAAGACTCTGTCTCAAAAAAAAAAAAAAAAAAAAGAAGGAAGTGTCTGTAACTTCAGGGCTTTGATAGCCATTTCTCCTATGTACATGGAAAAGCAGAGAAAATCAGTCTTCTGAAAGAGAAGAGAATAAAGCATGAATGTTTATATCCCCCCAAAATTCATATGTTGAAACTCAATCACCAATGTAATTATATTAAGGGTTAGGGCCAGATGTGGTGGAGCACACCTGTAATCCCAGCACTCTGGGAGGCCAGGTTGGATTACTTGAGGCCAGGTGTCCGAGAACAGCCTGGGCAATGTAGCAAGTTCTTGTCTCTACAAAAAATACAAAAATCAGCCGGGCATGGTAGCAGGCACCTCTGGTCCCAGCTGCTTGGGAGGCTGAGGGAGGAGGATTGCTTGAGCCCAAAAGGTTGAGGATGCAGTGCACCGAGATTATGTCACTGCACTCCAGCCTGTGTGACAGAGCAAGACCCTGTCTCAAAAAAAAAAAAGACTTAGGCCCTTTAGGAGGTAATGAAATCATGAAGGCAGAACCTTCACAAAGAAGTTCAAGTGAGTTGTTTACCCTTTTTACCATGTAGGGACACAGAGAAGATGCCATTTATAAAGCAGAGAGCCCTCACCAGACACTGAATCTGTTGATGCCTTTATCTCGGACTCCTCAGCCTCCAGAACTATAAGCAATAAATATCTGTTGTTTATAAATTTCCCATTCTAAGATTTTTTTTTTTTTTTTGAAATGGAGTTTCGCTCTTGCTGCCCATACTGGAGTGCAATGGCATGATCTCCATTCACTGCAACCTCCGCCTCCCAGGTTCAAGTGATTCTCCTGCCTCAGCCTCCCGAGTAGCTGGAATTGCAGGCATGCACCACCACATCCGGCCAATTTTCTATTATTATTATTACTATTTTTAGTAGAGACGGGGTTTCTCCATGTTGGTCAGTTTGGTCTTGAACTCCTGTTCTCAGGTGATCTGCCCGCCCCGGCCTCCCAAAGTGCTGGGATGACAGGCGTGAGCCACTGTGCCTGGCCCTAAGATGTTTTGTTATAAGAGTCCAAAAGGAGTAAGACAAAGCAGATGCAAAGTGAGATGCAGAGACAAAAGATCATATGGCTTTGGAAAAATGATAAGATAACTTCTTGGGGGCTCCTAAAGATTTTTCTATTCTAGATCTAGTGAAGCCTTGATGCATCCTGCCTTAGTTTCCCTTGAAATGGGTCTGTATATTCCCATTACATTTCTCCATTTGACCAAGTTATTTTGAGATTTTTTCTGCTCCTAATGTTAAAGGATTTTTTCTAATGACAAAATCATGAGTCTCAGCCAGGTGCAGGTGGCTCACACCTGTAATCTCAGTGCTTTGGGAGGCTGAGGTGGGCAGATCACTTGAGGTCAGGAGTTCAAGACCAGCCTGGCCAACATGGTGAAACCCTGTCTCGACTAAAAATACAAAAAAAAATTAGCCAGGTATACTGGCGCACGCCTATAGTCCCAGCTACTTGGGAGGCTGAGGCAGAAGAATTGTTTGAAACAGGGAGGCGGATGTTGCACTGAGCCGAGATCGCACAACTGCACTCCAGCCTGGGTGATGGAGTGAGACCCTGTATAAATGTAAAAAGAATGTGTCGAAGATTTTACTAACTCTTTGGTTAAATGAGGAAAACAGTAAGATATTACAACAGGTCCAAAGGGGAATCCAAACAACAGATAATATGTATAAATCATGAAGATTAAATTTCCAAGTGGGTGTAAAACTGACTTCTGGGAGAGGAGATTTGTCCCCTCCCTGGACAGAATTCATCCGCATGGCTATGGAGAAGAATGATTTGCATTGCTACTTGTTTTCTGCAAGTTAATTTTAGTCTCTAAGGAGTTGTAAAACTGTGCAGTCAAAGCCAAGTAAATATCCTTAGATGGTTGGATAATCCAAGCATTGTACCATTCCACTGAAAGTATATCTAGAAATCTCTCTCTATTTTTGAGACAGAGTCTCACTCTGTCACCAGGCTGGAGTGCAGTAGCATGATCTCAGCTCACTGCAACCTCTGCCTCCCAGGTTCAAGCGATTCTCCTGCCTCAGCCTCCTAAGTAGCTGGGATTACAGGCACGCACCACCACGCCTGGCTAAATTTTGTATTTTTAATAGAGATGGGGTTTCGCCATGTTGGTCAGGCTGGTCTCGAACTCCTGACTTCATGATCTGCCCGCCTTGGCCTCCCAAAGTGCTGGGATTACAGGTGTGAGCCGCCAGGCCCGGCCTGAAATCTCTTTCGTTTATTACAATGTTATGTGTTTCATTATACCGGTAAACGAATGATCCTTGCCTAAAGCGAGTGTTTCTCCTATCTCTATGAGAAACTCATCTGCTTTGTGAAAGATCTGCACAGGTGGAGAGAGAAAAGAAGGGAACCACTGCTGCTAACAATGGCTGAATCAATCCTAGCAACCAAAGGATAATAGAATCCTTTGAATCCAATCTCTCTAACCAGCTGGGTGCCTGGCTCACACCTGTAATCCCAGCACTTTGCACTTTGGAAGGCCGAGGCGAGTGCATCACTTGAGACCAACCTGGCCAACATGGCAAAACCCCGTCTCTAAAAATAGCCCGTAATCCCAGCTACTTGTGAGGCTGAGACCAACAGGCGGAGGTTGCAGTGAGCCGAGATCCTGCCATTGCTCTCCAGCCTGGGCGGCAAGAGTGAAACTCCGTCTCAAAAAAAACACAAAAAACAAAAAAAACCCTCTCTAACCAAATATTAAGCCATCTAACGCAGAAAACTTGCCTTATGCCTAGCTTACTCTCATAAAGTACGTGGTAAAAAAACGGGTTAGAAAAATACTTGCTGCCAGGCGCGGTGATTCACACCTGTAATCCCAGCACTGTGGGAGGCCAAGGCAGGCGGATCACGAGGTCAGGAGATCAAGACCATCCTGGCTAACACGATGAAACCCTGTCTCCACTAAAAAAAAAAAAAATTAGCCAGGTGTGGTGGCGGGCGCCTGTAGTCCCAGCTACTTGGGAGGCTGAGGCAGGAGAATGGCGTGAACCCGGGAGGCGGAGCTTGTAGTGAGCCGAGATCGCACCACTGCACTCCAGCCTAGATAACAGAGAAAGAAAAGAGAGAAGAGAAGAGAAGAGAAGAGAAGAGAAGAGAAGGAAGGAAATAAAAATATTTGCTAATTGATTGCTCAAAGTCAGCAAATTTTAACAAGAAACTTGTGATCCCGGTTGAAGATTTAAAACAGGAAAGATAAAAACACACAACCTAAAAACAAATATTTTTCCTAGCCTGCAGTTAGTCAGGAATTGAAGAGTCTTGTCATCTAATGAGTGCCGATAAACTCATATCAAACCTTAGAGGCTTTTTGCCATTATCATATTTCAGGAACATTAAAAAATCCCTGTAACACATATGACCAATTATACAACAAATGTCACTTATGTAGTATGCTTTTATATGTATAAAAGAAAACTGTCTGTAAAATGCCTGTAAAAATGTCGCAAGCTGCACGTACAAAGTGCTAGGAAAAGTGGGCTGATTGTATCATTCTTGTTCTTTTCCTCAACCATCTCTCCCATCCCCAGGAAGCTACTGCTAGCAGGAAATGATAAAAGATACCTGATAGTGGAGGCAGCTAAGCACCCACCGAAATACAGCTAAGAATGAGACCTTGAAAAGGAAGGAGGAGTTCTTCCTGGGAGCTGACTGTTGGGGTCAGGAAAGCGTGGCCTCCACGGAGATTCGCTGGCCCAGTTTGCATGAGGAGGCCAATCACTGACCAGGGTTCCACCATCTCCAACAGCTGCATGAATGCTTAGGCATGCTTGGGGAGATAAATATGAGACTAATGACCATAGATAATACATTCAGAATGTTATGACAGCTAGTTGAGAACTCACACATGGGCCTGAGGACTGCTCAGCCAAGGGCCCTGTCTCAGTGCCGGCTGCATTCTCCTTCCCTCCTGGTTGTATAGGCTGTGGACTTCCTTCTCGCCCTAAGGTGCTGCCGCTGTGCGCACAACTTCTCGTCTGACCACACGGTCCCTCTGAAGGAACCCAGATTATTTCATCCCAAATATGCTTCTTTGACATAAACATTATTTTTGAGCTGAAGGCAATTAAGAAGCAGCAAACGGGGAAAAAACTCTGTGTCCTCCAGCTTTGCTCCCTGAAGACAGGATATACAGTCTCCCTTACTGGAGACAACTCTACATTCCGATCAGCCCTGAGAGGCCCCGGGGAATCTGCAAACAAACTGGACTCCCATGTTATTTACATTCCTAGAGTTTCCCCTGGTTGGAAACCTAAAACCACTTTTCTTTGTCCTGTCATTTCTCTACACATTTGTTTTCCCTTGTTGAAGATGCCTTGTGAGTGGGGTTCTAAGCCACCATTTTGAGTTACTTTTCATTGACGTTTCTCCCTTGAGGTGTGCGCTGCATGCGTTAATAAACTGTTTTTATCGTGTTAATGTGTCTTTTGTTACAGACGTCTATTCCAACAAAGAGCTTAGGAGGGTTGAGGAAAAACATTTTCTTTCCTCCCCTGCATCCCCATTCTTCACTTTTCTTTCAGGCTCTAAAGACAAACCCATGACAGGAGGGATTTTTTTTCTGTTTTTTGTTTTGTTTTGTTTTGTTTCTCTTCAAGAGTTCTGTTGTTAATCACCACCACCAGGAACCAATGAGCGTGAAAAACCATGACAGAAAAATGAGAAGTTGCAGTATTCTCACAATAGCCCCCCAGTTTCCGACTTAGTAAATGACAAGTGGAAAACAATTTTAGAATTTTTTCCCTCTTACCTTCATTTCTCCAATGGACGAAAAGGTGGAGTTTTCCTTCTGCATCACTCTCTTGCTCCACATTTAGATGTAAATTAGGCCTGAAGAAACAATTCCGGTCCAACAATAAGCATCCCTTTGGTACATGTGGCAGTTTACATCTTTCAAAACCCCTAGAACTTTTTCTTGCCCAGGGGGAATCTTCTGTGCAAAATTGGGACCAGTATAATCTCAAATGGGTTACTTGCCTCCTTTTGGAAAGAGTAGAAGAAAAACTTCCATTTGTTATTTGGAATTGCAAATTTTGTTATTCAGGAGAAGTCTGTATGTAAAGACCTGGCTCCCTAAAACAAGTGCGATTATAAGGAAATTTGTAATTTTTTAGAAGTTTGGTTTCAGGAAAACCTCTAAACATCTTTAAAATTAAAGATTTAAGGAACTAAAGAATTCTGATTTTGGAAAATTTTGCTCAGTAATACGAGAATTATTTTAATAAGTTCTTCACAAATTGAGGTGAAGTTGGGTTACAAGAGCCTAACCAGACTAGCAGTTCCCTTGGGGAAAAGGGGGCCTTCTTGGGTTGGAGTCAGAGAAATCCTTTTTCTTCTGTGACTAAAGACATTACTTTAGCATTAAGTTGGGAATACTACCTGATACTTGACCAACAGAAAAACAATGCTTTGTGTGATTTTATAGCAGAGTAAATTTAGTCATTCAAGACTGTAACTTTTGTTTTCTTTCCAACGTTTATTTTAGGTTCAAGGGGTGCATGCACAGGTTTGTTACATAGGTAAATTGTGTGTCATGGGGGTTTGGTGTACAGATAATTTTGTCACTCAGGTAATCAGCATAATAACTGATAGGTAGTTTTTCAATCTTTGCCCTTCTCCCACCCTCCTCCCTCAAGTGGGCCCTGGTGTCTGTTGTTCCCTTCTTTGTGTCTACGTGTACTCAGTGTGTAGCTTCCACTAATACATGAGAACGGGCATTATTTGGTTTTCTGTTCCTGAGTTAATTTGCTTAGGATAATGGCTTCTAGCTCCATCCATGTTGCTGCAAAGGACATGATTTTCTTCTTTTTTATGGCTGTGTAGCATTCCATGGTGTATATATATCATGTTTCCTTTATCCAGTCCACTGTTGGTGAGCATCTAGGTTGATTCTACATCTTGGCTATTGTGAATAGTGCTGCAATGAACATACTCATGCATGTGTCAATACTGCAACTTGGCCGGGTGCAGTGGCTCACACCTGTAATTCCTAAGCTTTGGGAGGCTGAGGCGGGCAGATCACCTGAGGTCAGGAGTTGAAGACCAGTCTAGCCAACATAGTGAAACCACATCTCTTCTAAAAATACAAAAATTAGCGGTAGTGGTGGTGGATGCCTGTAATCCCAGCTACTCGGGAGGCTGAGGCAAGAGAATCACTTAAACCTGGGAGGTGGAGGTTGCAGTGAGCTGAGATCACACCATTGCACTCCAGCCTGGGTGACAAGAGCAAGACTCTGTTTCAAAAAACAAAAACAAAAAAAACCCTCACAACTTAACTACCAGGAGAGTTGTAGATTGGATCATGAAATAGGTGAGGCTTATGTTCTTCACTTTCTAATGCTTTCATCCCTTTCATGTTTCCCTACTTTCAAACATCTTTATTTTCCAAGTCCTTCTCAGTTAGCTAATCTCTAGTGATGTTATTTTTATAATTTAAAAGTGGATTCTTAAACACCTGAGGGTGTAAAGGAAAGACTCCTGGCAGAATCGAAGCAACGTGATCACCTATAGAAGCGATATCTGTAAGTGAATGCCTCATGTTGTGATATGCATCTGGTTTCTACTTAGATGCTTAGTCACTGCCACACAATCTTCTACAATTGCTATTGCCTCACTTACAGTTTGAATTATAGAAATGTTGTTAAATTCTTGTTTTCCTTTCTTATCTTCCAAACGAAATATGGTAGGATCTGGTCGGGCACAGTGGCTCACACCTGTAATCCCAGCACTTTGAGAGGCTGAGGCCAGCGGATCACGAGGTCAGGCATTCAAGACCAGCCTGGCCAACATGGCGAAACCCCGTCTCTACTAAAAATACAAAAAAAAAAAAAAAAAAGCTGGACATGGTGGTGGGCGCCTGTAGTCCCAGCTACTCGGGAGGCTTAGGTAGGAGAATCACTTGAATCAGGTAGGCGGAGGTTGCAGTGAGCTGAGATCACACCACTGCACTCCAGCCTGGGTGACAGAGCAAGACTCCATCTCAAAAAAAAAGAAGAAAGAAATACGGCAGGATCTATGATCCGTTATTTATACCTTGACTGAAACTTTCACTTTATTCTGCCACTCTCAACTTCAGTTTTCTTTGTTTTGTACTTGTGATAAACTTTCACCTAATAGACCTGGACACCTGGCCTGCCAACCCTCTTTCAGACTTGACTGAGTCAAATAATCCCAATTTATGTTAAATGAAAGCTGGGTACTCTGATCTCAAGGGAGTCCTCACGTACTCAGCCAAGGCAGGTGGATGCCATAATCCTGAGAGGGGCACCAAATGCTCACAACAGACCACTTTCAACCAGCTCTGGGTTTGTATAACTCATGAACCCATGAATCAGTAGCCAATTACATTATTCAGAGACCTTGCTTTCTTAATATGGGATAGATCCAGTTTACTGTATTTTGACTTCAAAGACTATCTCATTTTTTTCTCCCCTAAGCCTCATTCCCAAGTCTACTTGAAGAGCTAAAATGAACTCTCTGGCAGTAAACACCTTTTCACTAAACTCTCCGTCTGTGCTCTCTAATAAGTCATATGTTTTTCTTCAACATCTTTGTGAAATAGAAGCCTTTATCTCTTTTCAAAGAAATTTCAGGTGTCAAGGGACAGAGAGAAGAGTATTTGAGGAGTGGAATAATGAGTAGGATAACCTTTCCATGGGCCATGTTACTTTTCTGACTCATGGCATCATAGCCAGTTGAGAATCACTAAATCTTTTTTACCATTAGCAAAGAACTGGTCATTTTTTTTTTCTTTTTTGAGACAGTCTCGCACTGTTGCCCAGGCTGGAGTGCAGTGGCATAATCTCGGCTCACTGCAACCTTCGCCTCCCAGGCTCAAGCTGCTGTCTCAGACTCCCAAGTAGCTGGGATTACAGGTGCCTGCCAAGACGCCCAGCTAATTTTTTGTATTTTTAGTAGACATGGAGGTTCACTGTGTTGGCCAGACTGGTTTCAAAAACCTGACCTCGTAATCCACCCACCTTGGCCTCCCAAAGTGCTGGTGTAAGCCACCACGCCCAGCCAGAACTGGTCAAATTTTACATGTTGTTCTTTGTGTTATTGATATGGCTTGGCTGTATCTCCACCCAAATCTCATGATGAATTGTAGTTTCCATAACCCCAATGTGTCATGGAAGGGACCTGGTGGGAGGTAATTTAATCATGGTGGGGGATTCCCCCATGCTAGTCTCATGATAGTAAGTTCTCACAAGATCTGATGGTTTTGTAAGGGGCTTCCCCCTTTTCTTGGCTCTCATTCTCCTTCCTGCTGCCATGTGAAGAAGGGCGTGTTTGCTTCCACTTTCTCCATGATTGTAAGTTTCCTGAGGCCTTCCCAGCCATGCTGAACTTTCAGTCAATTAAACCTCTTTCCTTTAAAAATTACCCAGTCTTGGGTATGTCTTTATTAACAGCATGAGTACAAATTAATACAGTTATTAAAGTCATATTAATTTTTATTTGCTCCCTAAATAGAGAAATTAGCATATAGAATATACTTATTCATACTGCACAAATCCTCAGTGGTACAACAAATATAGTATTGATCTGTGCTTGGCTTTTATTGGTTAGCATTCAAGAAATATGCTAATAATATAAATTTAAGAAAGTATGCAGGACATAGATTTTTTTTTTGAGACGGAGTCTTGGTCTGTTGCCCAGGTTGGAGTGCAGTAGCGCCATCCCAGATCACTGAAACCTCCGCCTCCTGTGTTCAAGCAGTTCTCCTGCCTCAGTCTCCAGAGTAGCTGGGACTACAGGCGCCCACCACCATGCCCAGCTAATTTTTTGTATTTTTGGTAGAGACGGGGTTTCACCATGTTAGCCAGGATGGTCTCGATCTCCTCACCTCGTGATCCACCCAGCTCGGCTTCCCAAAGTGCTGGAATTACAGGTGTGAGCCACCGTACCCAGCCCATAGATTTTATTCTGTAAAAGTCCATTCCAGGCCAGGTGTGGAGGCTCACTTCTATAATCCCAGCACTTTGGGAGGCCAAGGTGGGAGGATTGTTTGAGTCCAGGAGCTCGAGACCAACCTAGGCAACATAGTAAGACCCCATCTCTACCACACACACACACACACACACACACAAATATATATATACAAGCCAGGTGAGGTGACACACACCTATAGACCCAGCTACTTAGGAGGCTGAGGCAGGAGGATCATTTGAACCAAGAGGTAGAGGCTGCAGTGAACCGTAACTATGCCACTGCACTCCAGCCTGGGTGACAGAGTGAGACCCCGTCTCAAATAAAAGTCCATTCCAGTTTTCTGTATGTATATGGTTTATTCTCTAAGGTTTCTTTAAGTCACAGTGAAGTAGCTTCATACTCAAAATATCAACTAGATTTCGTGCTGGTGATGACAGTGAAGGACTACAAAGAATTAGAAGGCTAGGTTTCACTTCTATATGGTGATTATAAAAACTTATCCATAGAAGGTAGGGAGGCTGTGCGGGTGTGGGGGCAGAGGTACATGGGAACTCTCTGTACTTTCCACTCAATTTTGCTGTGAACTAAAACTGTTCTAAAAAAAGTCTATTTTTAAAAAAAATGTTACCCAAGTCAGAGTGAAACAACAAAGAACTGACTGTGTAGGCTCCTGCCTGGGCCACATTTGATACAAAAGATAGTTAACACAGTGAATTGTTAAAAATATGATGGATACTGTGCAATGTGATTCACCTGCTAGAGCCAAGACTGCTATTTATGACTAAATATGTGTTCTTGCCTCCCCCTTAGTAATAAAACCTTCAATTTTTAGTTGGACATTTGGCTTCCTAGTACAGAGGCTTCATTTTGTAGCTGCTCTTTCAGGTAGGTGTGCCAAGTGACTAAATTTCTGGCACAAATATACGACACAACTGGAATTGGTGAGTATTTTTTCTGGGCAGTGTACCCAAAGAGACAGAGCATACTTATTTTTTCTTTTTCTTCTTTTTCTTTCTTTTTTTTTTTTTTTTTTTTTTGCCTTTTCTTCCTAACAGCTTGGCAGTTCAGCTGTATTCCCACAATTGGCTGAAAGCATCCCTTTCAGCTAGGTGTGCCATAGGGTTAAGTTCTAACCAATAGGTGTAAACAAAAGTACTATCATGTATACTTCTGGAAAATTGTCTTTAAAGGGAGGTAACATACATAGTCTTCCCAACTTTCTTCTTTTTACCAGCTAGAAGCTTCAGCAGATTTGAGGAATATTTTTGAGGATGGAAAAACAATAGAAGACTGAGTCCTGGAGGACGGCTGAGCTGCTTTCAGGCCCTGCTTTATTTCCTTCCACTTTAGTACACATGAAAGAGAAAAACTTCCATCTTGTTTAAATAAGTGTCATTTTTAGGTTGCTGTGTTTCATGCTAAATGGATTCCTAATGGATACAGGATTAAGAACTTGGAAGTGGAGTACTAAGAAAAACCAAAAACATGATACTAGGCTTAGAAGTTGAGTGGCAGGTGGTATAGACTCAATATCACAGGCTGGTCATTTTGTGGCAAACATTTCCCTGCTTTAACTTGAAAAGGGGACCACATGCTGACTGAGGCTGTAGCTTTAGGGGAAATCATAGGAAAGATTAATGATTTTTGTGGGTATTGGCTGCCTATTGATGCTTTCAGAAAGCCTTACAGGCAAGCAGGCAGTGGAGAAGCAGAGATAGAAGGGACTACAGCTTTGCTAAAAGAGTGCTATTTTTCTCAGGTCTACAATCAAAGTTGATAATTTGGACCCTTGCAAGAATAAAAGGGCAACTGCTTTTGCACTCAAAATTGAACCAGTTATAAGCAGTGGTTGAAAGCCTGCAACCTCAGTAAGAGAGAAAACTAGTGACCCCTCATACAAAAGCACTGACCTGCTGGCAAAGAGTAGATCAAGGGTACTTCTCTCCCATCCAAGTGTGTTTTAAACAACTTTAAAGGTAGTTGCCATTAAATTGAGGGATAAGGCCGGGTGCAGTGGTTCATGCCTGTAATCCCAACACTTTGGGAGGCCCCGACAGGCGGATTGCTTGAGCACAGGAGTTCGAGTTCAGCCTGAGCATCATGACAAAACCATGTCTCTACAAAGAAATAAAACATTAGCTGGGCATGGTGTGTGTGTGCCTGTAGTCCCAGCTACTCAGGAGGCAGAGGCAGGAGAATCACCTGAGCCTGGGGAGGTTGAGGCTGCAATGAGTCTGGGCATAGAGTAAGACCTTGTCTTGGGCCGGGCGCGGTGGCTCAAGCCTGTAATCCCAGCACTTTGGGAGGCCGAGACGGGCGGATCACAAGGTCAGGAGATCGAGACCATCCTGGCGAACCCGGTGAAACCCCGTCTCTACTAAAAAAATACAAAAAACTAGCCGGGCGAGGTGGCGGGCGCCTGTAGTCCCAGCTACTCGGGAGGCTGAGGCAGGAGAATGGCGTGAACCCGGGAGGCGGAGCTTGCAGTGAGCTGAGATCCGGCCACTGCACTCCAGCCTGGGTGACAGAGCGAGACCCCGTCTCAAAAAAAAAAAAAAAAAAAAAAGAGTAAGACCTTGTCTCAAAAAGTTTAAAAATTGAGAGTAAAGCTGGGCACGGTGGCTCACGCCTGTAATCCCAGCATTTTGGGAGGCTGATACAAGTGGGTCACTTGAGGCCAAGAGTTCAAGACCAGCCTGACCAACATGGTGGGAAACCTCGTCTCTACTAAAAATACAAAAATTAGCTGGGTGTGGAGGCTGCAGTGAGTCAAGATTGTGCCACTGCACTCTGGCCAGGGCAAGAGACAGAGACTCTGTCTCAAACAAAACAAAACAAAAAAGATCTGTCTTCAGGCTTTAAACAAGCAAAAACACTATGGCTAGATAAGATCTTTGGCTGTAATTACAAGGACAGAGAATTGAATGAAAGTAAATTTTAAAAAATTATATTTGAAATAATTATATTGCCTGCAAAAATCTGTAACTATTATACCCCTATACCAATCCCCAAGCCTGCACAAAAATGAAGTGGATTTAATAAACAGTGTATCTCCCAAGAAAGGGATGACTCTACAAAGCCAGTCTCAGATATGGCCATGGAGGATGCTGATGAAGCAGGAACTTCTGAGAGAGCAGAGCTAGGGACCAGGAACTGCATCAGTCTTCTATGGTTGCTATAACAAAATACCAGATTGGAGGTTTAAACAACTCTTTATTTTTTCATGGTTCTGGAGGCTAGAAGTGCAAGATCAATATATCAGCAGGTTAAGTTTCTCCTGAGGTCTCTCTTCTTGGCTTGCAGATGGTCACCTTCTTGTTGTGTCTTCACATGGCCTTTCCTCTCTGCATGTACATCCCTAGGGTCTCTTCCTCTTCTTCTTAGGACACTAGCCATATATGATTAGGACCTCAGCCTTATGACATCATTTAACCTTAATTGCCTTTTTAAAGGCTCTATCTCCAAACAAACAAACAAACAAACAAAACAAAAACAGTCCCAATGGGGGTTAGGACGACCACATGTGAATTTGGGGTAGAACCCAATCCAGTCCACAACAAAGACAGTGATTGAAAAAGCTCATCTCAGAGAGCAGAACCAAGGACTGCCTGGTGAGCTAGCTAATCAAGGAACTCCCTTCTCAGGCCAGGGGGTTCTCTGCAATTACTGCTCAGCAGGGTTTGATAACTTCTGTGGACCAGTACCAGTGAGTGTTACATGTTTCCTGCTTTCCTGTTCTTCAGTTGAAATTTTAATTAAGGTTTCTGTATTTCTGTTTCACCACTATACAGTTTATTGAGTATGACCAAAAAGGCAGGACAAATAACTTTCTGTTTATGAGTTTCTGGAGCACGAGCCACTACATCTAGACAAGATGGAGATGACTCCGTATCACCCAGTTTCTGGACTTTGAGCTTAAAGCAGTAACTAGAGGACACTTTGGAGTTACCTCTCCTAGAGAGAAGGGCTCTATGTAAAAAGAAGGAGCTTATGGATGAGAGGACTGTGGCGAGGACTGCTACTTCTCCCTTGATATGTTCTCTCTTCCTCTTTCAAGTTTTAGCTGGATATAACAATGCCTAAAATAAAGGCTACACTTTCCAGCATCGCTTGCAGCTCTGTGAGATTTCTAGGACCTGTTGTTTAAAAAAATGTGTGAAGGCGGCCGGGCACAGTGGCTCATGCCTGTAATCCCAGCACTTTGGGAGGCCAAGGCAGGCGGATCACGAGGTCAGGAGATCGAGACCATCCTGGCTAACATGGTGAAACCCCGTCTCTACCAAAAATACAAAAAATTAGCCGGGCATGGTAGCGGGCGCCTGTAGTCCCAGTTACTCGGGAGGCTGAGGCAGGAGAATGGCGTGAACCTGGGAGGCAGAGCTTGCAGTGAGCACAGATCACGCCACTGCACTCCAGCCTGGGCAACAGAGCAAGACTCTGTCTCAAAAAAAAAAAAGAATGTGTGAAGGCTTGGCATGGTGGCTCATGCCTGTAATCCCAGAACTTTGGGAGGCTGAGTCAGGTGGATCAACTGAGGTCAGGAGTTCGAGATCAGACTGGCCAACATGGAGAAACCCTGTCTCTACTAAAAATACAAAGATTAGCCAGGCGTGGTGGCTCGCACCTGTAATCCCAGCTACTTGGGAGGCTGAGGCAGGAAAATCGCTTGAATCTGTAAGGTGGAGGTTGCAGTGAGCCGAGATGATGCCGTTGCATTCTAGCCTGGGATACAAGAGCAAAACTCTGTCTCAAAAAAAAAACAAAAACAAAACAAAAAACGACAACAAAAAAAAACGATGTGCGAGCCCAACTTTACTCTTTTCTTTTTCCTGCTGGTTGGAATGACGACATGATTTTTGGAGCTCCATTGGCCATTTTGGACTATAGAGTAAAGCTGCTTGCTGTGGATATTAGTGCAAAGAGATCGAAAGAGCTAGGTTCCTGTCACTGTAGAATGACTTCGTCTAGACTTTTATTGCATGAGACAGAAATAAACTATACTTTTAAAGCCAATATTATTTGGGGTGTGCTGGATTGTTCTGTCGTCAACGTGACTAATCTAGGCAGAATGTTTTCTGGAATCCCCCATATGACCTAGGTTAGAGTTGACCTCAAGAGGAGCTTGCTCATACTTTGCAAGGCAGAAGTGAAACAGCAGCCATGCCTCTCCAAAGATCGTCATTGTGCCGCATGGTGATAGGCAGATATTAAGGTGCCCAGTGAGTCCAGCTTGTCCACTTTCCTCTGTTCTACACCAGGCTGTTCTTCCCAAATGCTAGCCCTGCTGGTCAATAGCAGCAGGTCCACCACCAGACACTTAGCATACACGGAGGTGTCTTAAGAGAGGCATAGTTTCCCATACAGTGTTTAGCAAGCTCCCTTTTTGCAGTCCCACTTTGGCTGATGAATGTCCTGGATTTCTCAGATTTCCTTGCAAGCTTCGACTTGTCTACTCACCCCAGGGCTTTAGGGGACTGCTTAGTGACTATTTCTCCAACTTCCCCTTCCGGATCTTTACTTTCTCAACTCCTCCCACAGTTGTGTAAGTACTGGTTCCTATAAGAAATCCCTTGCCTAATAACACTCACAGGGGCTCTATTCCTTCACTGAACCCTGACTGATATATTGGATTTTATGATATGTAGATCACCTGTATTCTAACAGAGTCACATACATTATCCTGCTAAATCTTCCTAAGAGCCATGGGACGGTAGCACTGTCGTTATCTCTATTTTACAGACATGGAAATGGGTTTAGAAAAGTTAAATAATATTCTCACTGGCATACAGCAAGTAAGTGGGGATTCCAAGTTTGTAACTCAATCTGCCTCCTGCCAGAGCCTGAGAGCTTAACCACAATACCTTAATGCATATGTACTTCTTATCCAGAAGTTCTACTCTAATTCATATTCCTTCTTGCTTTAGTGTTTTTGTGTTTAAAGTCAATCATGCTACCTAATCAGACAACCATAATGTACGAACAACAAACAATAAAGATTGCTAGTGTCAACAGGGTTTACTTAATAGCTTTGGAAAGTGTCAGTGTTACTGACAGTCTCTTTGTTTATTTCCACTACGGCTCTTTAAAAGTAAAACCCTTGGCCAAGTAGAGCTGCACTTCAGGCAAGCACCAGGGTCCATTTGGGAGGCTTATTTAATATTTAAAAGCTGAGGAAAGATTAATACCACACCCTTGGCATATGCCTACTAAAGCAGAGACTGTAGGCTCAGATGCCAACAATTAATTCTGAAGGAACAAAAGAACAGGTCGGAGCTTAATATTGGGGTGTAAATGAAAATGAAGTCAGGGCCGGGTGCGGTGGCTCACACCTGTAATCCCAGCACTTTGGGAGGCCGAGGTGGGTGGATCACCTGAGGTCAGGAGTTTGAGACTAGCCTGGCCAACATGGCGAAACCCCGTCTCTACGAAAAATACAAAATTAGCCGGGTGTGGTGGCGCATGCCTATAATCCCAGCTACTCTGGAGGCTGAAGCAAGAGTATCACTTAGAACCTGGGAGGCAGAGGTTGCAGTGAGCCGAGATTGCACCAGCAGCACTGGGCAACAATGGGAGACTCTGTCTCAAAAAAAAAAAAAAAGAAAAGAAAAGAAAAGAAAAGAAAATTAAGTCAGACCTAGGGAACATTTTCGGGATTTACTAAACATATACCCACAGGGAAGGAAGAAAGAAGGTCGGCTATAATACACTTTTGGATTCTCTTAGATCTCAGCACCTTATAGGGAATCAGAGTCCTCATTTTTTTTCGGCCAGTGTGGAAGATCCTGTCAGTGCCATGCTCATATCCCTTCAATACTTACTGTTTCTGTATGTGCAGACGGTATCCTACTGCTAGTAATGATGCTGCCCGAGGGCTTTTTCTCACTTCAGGTGTAAAATAAGTTCTCAGCGCTGTAGAGTTAGCACCCCGGAAGCAATTATAGACTAATGACTGATGGGAATTAGAGGACAAACTCCAGCTTCCTCTCCCACTCAGGTGGGACAACTCCCAGAGATTCCCAGCATGATTGACCCTCGGTTGCCCCCATTGGTAACGTAATGGTCTAGGCTTCCCTCAATTCCCCGTCTTACTTCCCATTTCCCCTGTCAGTGCTTCCTATGATCACCTCTCAAAGTACTTAGTTTAAACTTTTTGCTTAGGGTTGGCCCCTGAAAGAATCTGGCAGAAGACAGCCCAATTATGGGGAAAGCACTCCTTCCCAAAATAATTGGCTAAATTTCTCAATTTTTTCAAGTTTCAAATTCTATCCATTAGGGGTGCATATCGGGGGCCAGTCATGGTGGCTCAAACTATAATCCCAGCACTGTGGGATTATAGGCTGAGGTGGGTAGATTGCTTGAGCCCAGGAGTTCGAGACCAGCCTGGGTAACATAGTGAGACCTCATCTCTGCAAAAAATACAAAAACTAGCCAGGTATGGTGGTGCATTCCTGTAGTACCAGCTACTAAGCAGCTGAGGTGGGAGGATCGCGTGAGCCTGGGAGGTCAAGGCTGCAGTGAGCTGTGTTCATGCCACCACACTCTGACCTGGGTGACAAAGTGAGACCCTGTTTAAAAAAAAAAGAGAGATGCATGTGGGGTGTCAGGTATCAATTTGGGAAATTTAAATACTCCTTGCAGGGTTATGAAGCAACTATCATTTTTTTCCACTGTATCTTACGGAAAATGGTTGGTGACATTGCTTTCTTCTTATTACTATTTAATCTCACCCAAAATAATTGGCTAAAATTATTGGCTAAAATAATTGGCTGCTCAAAAGAATCATTAACCATCATAAAGTAAGTCAATTCTCACTGCCTCATTCTGGAGCAGGCTTATGTTTGAAGGAGTGTGATCTCAAGTGTACATCTGCAATTCGGAATTGAAAGACTGCAATTTGAAGTTGAAATACAAATGGGCAGTGGCTGAACCATATATAACAATGGAACTCCGACCCATGAAGGGGATCAGAACATGTTGCCCCCAAATATGCTGCTGTAGCATATTGATTAATTTGAACTGAAGGCAATTGAGAAACAGCAGATGGCCTCTGACCTCCACTTTTCTTTTCTTTTTTTTTCTTTTTTTTTTTTTTGAGATGGAGTCTCACTCTATCTCCCAGGCTGGAGTGCAGTGGTGTGATCTCAGCTCACTGCAAGCTCCGCCTCCCAGGTTCACGCCATTTTCCTGCCTCAGCCTCCAGAGTAGCTGGGACTACAGGCGCCACCACCACGCCTGGCTAATTTTTTGTATTTTTAGTAGAGAAGCAGTTTCACGGTGTTAGCCAGGATGGTCTCAATCTCCTGACCTTGTGACCTGCCCACCTCAGCCTCCCAAAGTGTTGCGATTACAGGTGTGAGCCACTGCACCTGGCCTGACCTCCACTTTTCTTAAAAGCAGGACATACATTTTCCATGAGAAAGGTGCTCTCCCATAAGCAGAAATAAAGCATTCTTATCAATGGAAATGGAGAATTGACACTGATTGTCTGCACAAACAAACCTTACTAATATAGCCCTTATCTTCCATTAGTTTTCCTCATATACTTCCTAGGTACTTTCCAACAACTTACCACCTCTAGAAGCCCAAACCCCTGTCCTTTACCTACCTATGTCTTCACAATTTATTGCCTTTTGTTAAAATGGTATATAAGCCTCCGTATCCATGTTTCGAGGTTTTCACATCTTCTCTGTAAAGCCCTGTATGCCATATAAAAATATTAACATCAAATGAAATTGCATATATTTTTCCTTTTATTATAGTATTTGTCAGTTTAATTTGTAGGCCCCAGGTACCTAATAACATACGAGGGTAACTGGCCGGGCGTGGTGGCTCAAGCCTGTAATCCCAGCACTTTGGGAGGCCGAGACGGGCGGATCACGAGGTCAGGAGATCAAGACCATCCTGGCTAACACGGTGAAACCCCGTCTCTACTAAAAATACAAAAAACTAGCCAGGCGAGGTGGCGGGCGCCTGTAGTCCCAGCTACTCGGGAGGCTGAGGCAGGAGAATGGCGTAAACCCAGGAGGCGGAGCTTGCAGTGAGCTGAGATCCGGCCACTGCACTCCAGCCCGGGCAACACAGCAAGACTCCATCTCAAAAAAAAAAAAAAAAAGAGGGTAAAGTTCTTCCTTCCTTCATTGACAACATGCAGCAACCTATCCAGGAAACTAATCACTTATTTTCAATAGCCAACCAGCAAGACAGTCTGCTATAAGTCAGATTTGTTGGGAGTCACACATCTTTAGTGACAGTCGAAGAGGCTAGACAATAACAGTTGTTTCCTGTGACAATAAGCCAGTATCGCCAGGACTTGATTAATAACTGACCGCTTTTCTAATTTTTGTCCCTGCTTCCAAATTAGGACCAATCAGAGAAAGCTGGCCAGGCACAATGGCTCATGCCTGTTATCCCAGCACTTTGGGAGGCTGAGGCAGGTGGATCACCTGAGGTCAGCAGTTTGAGACCAGCCTGGCCAACATGGCGAGACCCTGTCTCTACTAAAAAAAAAAAAATACAAAAATTAGCTGGGCATGGTGGCACATGTCTGTAGTCCCAGCTACTTAGGAAACTGAAGCAGGAGAATCGCCTGAGCCTGGGAGGCAGAGGTTGCAGTGAGCCAAGATTGCATCACTGCACTCCAGCCTGAGGACAGAGTGAGACTCCGTCTCAAAAAAAAATTAAAAAATTAAAAAATTTAGAAAAAATCAGAGAAAGACAATATGCACCCCTAACCAATCACATAGAAATTCCTGTTTCTAGTTCACCTGCTTACAGCTTCCTCATGTCAACAGCCTCCAACTGGGGCATAGTTGAAGCCTTTCCTTTTTCCTACAGTAAAACTTTCCTACTCCTCTGCCTGCCTTGGAGTCTCTGCCAGAATACAAGTGACAGTGGTTGACCCCCTTGCTATAGCAATCTCTGAATAAATAGACTTTGCTTGTTCTCATTTGGTTTGTCTTAGTTTATTTCCACATTCTGTCCACCCTCGTAACTTTCTGTTTGGGGGGCTTATCTCTCCATCCACTTTGTGCTGAAGTGGATGACATACTATTTTAGAGTTCCAATTATAAAGATGCCTTTTATCCCTGGATAAGATTGCATTTTGATCTGTTTAATCTCAATGAGCTAGAAGTTTTGGGGCACCAAGATAAAAAGGCTGGAGGGTTTCATATGTCCTTTTCCCCACTATCAAATGCAATCACAAAACAATATTTCAGTATTATCAGTACTGCTTTTGTTCCTATCCCTTACCTGAAGGCGAGAATCTTCAATCGTTTAAAGTTTCCTAGAACCTTCACATAGCACCGCTCGTTAGGTGTCTGATAATACTGAAATATTGTTTTGTGATTGCATTTGATAGTGGGGAAAAGGGCATATGAAACCCTCTTGACTGCCTACAAGTTTACCATTGAGTCTCTACAGAGACTCTTCTTGGGAAGGCGAGTGAGTGTCTTGGCCTTGTTAGGGTCCATGAAATGCAGTGTAACTTTCTTACGACTTACCAGACTGGTTATTTATTTGTTCTTGTGAACCTTGAATATCTGAGATAGGTCTCAGTCGATTTAGTAAGTTTCTTTTGCCAAAGTGTCACCCATGACACAGCCTCAGGAGGTTCTGACGACATGTGCCCAGGGTGGGAAGAACACAGCTTGCTTTTCTTTCTTTTTTTTTGAGACAGAGTTTCACTCTTTAGCCCAGGCTGGAGTGCAGTGGTTTCAAGCGATTCTCCTGCCTCAGCCTCCCGAGCAGCTGGGATTACAGACGCCTGCCACCACACCTGGTTAATTTTTGTATTTTTAGTAGAGATGGGGTTTCACCAAGACGGCCAGGCTGGTCTCGAACTCCTGACCTCATGATCCGCCCGCCTCTGCCTCCCAAAGTGCTGGGATACAGGCGTAAGCCGCCACTCCCAGCCCACAGCTTGGTTTTATACATTTTGGGGAGACATGAGACATCAATCAACATACGTAGGAAAAGGCGGGACCACTAGCCAAAAAGCAAAAGCAGGGAGGAGGCTTTCAGGTCATAGGTAGAGAAGAGACAAATGGTTGCATTCTTTTGAGTTTCTAATTAGCCTTTCCAAAGTAGGCAATGAGATATGCATTTATCTCAGTGAGCAGAGGGATGACTTTGAATACAATGGGAGGCAATTTGCCCTAAACAGTTCCCAGCTTGACTTTTCCCCTTAGCTTAATGGTTTTTGAGACCCCAAGATTTATTTCCCTTTCACGTTTTCAACCTTCATTCTCACACTTCTGTGCTCTGCTGTGTGTTAGATTCTGTATTCTACATTTACAAACATTTACAAACTACGTTTACAAACTGCATTCTACATTACAAACTTTTGGTCAGACTCTGCCAATGGAAGGAGATTAAAAGGCAACAGGGAGGGAATCATGACTCTCTTTTTCTAGTTTTGAGCAGTTGAAAAAGCAGCTGTTTCCAGCAGTTCCAGCACTACACACCAGTGATAAAAGAACAGAGGCGGCAATAGCACTGATGGCAGAGGCAACATTAGTAGTGAAGTCTGGGGCAGATGAAGCCACAGGGACTCTGACAGCAGCCTCCTGGGCTCCAGTTCAGGTAGCTGGGCTTCACAGAAGCCTTAGCTGCACACACCCTTGGCCTCTGCTCAGTGATTTTTGCTTCCCCAGTCTAGAAATGGTTAGTAGTTGCTACTCATCGAGTAAGCTTCTCACCCTCTCTGGACTTTCCAACATTAACTCATTTCTTTATTTAAATCTCTACTGGTTGAAATGCCAGGAGTGGGTTTTTATCCACCTTAATTTCATAATGAATGACAGGATCCTTTCTTGGTGAAATCCAGTTAAAATTCCACCATAGTAGAATCTCAGGGTATCTTTCTTTGTTTTGTTTTACTTGAAATATAAAGGAACAAGTTTCCCTCTTATTTCTTTGGGAAGATATCTGCCTTAGAGAAAAAAACCACTGGCAGTGGATTTGCATAGATTATTCATTCTCCCTGAGCACAGATATGCAAATATATTCCAAGAAGGGGCTTGGTGACCTTGATCTACTCTATTTAAGATTCATAGCAGCCCAGTGAGGTGGCTCACGCCTGTAATCCCAGCACTTTGGGAGGCCAAGGCCGGTGGATCACGAGGTCAGCAGATTGAGACCATCCTTGCTAACACGGTGAAACTCATGAATCTGGGAGGCAGAGGTTGCAGTGAGCCAAGATCCTGCCACTGCACTCCAGCCTGGGCGACAGAGTGAGACTCTGTCTCAGAAAAAAAAAAAAAAAAAAAAGAATAATAGTCCTGGCTGGGCGCGGTGACTCATGCCTGTAATCCCAGCACTTTGGGAGGCTGAGGCAGGCGGATCACAAACTCAGGAGTTCGAGACCAGCCTGGCCATTTGGTGAAACCACGTCCCTACTAAAAATACAAAAAAATTAGCCGGGGGGGCGGGGGGCGGGTGCCTGTAGTGCCAGCTACTTGGGTGGTGGAGGTTGCAGTAAGCTGAGATCACACCACTGCACTCCAGTCTGGATGACAGAGCTAGGCTCCGTCTCAAAAAAAAAAAAAAAAAATAAGTCCTTTGGGTAGGCAATAGTGCCAGCTACTCTGGAGGCTAAGATGAGAATATCCCTGGAGCCCAGGTGTTGGAGGCTACAGGGAGCTATGATCACACCACTGTATTTTAGCCTGGATGACAGAGTGAATAACAATCCTGATATTTTAGTACTCTTCGTTTATAAATTTAAAAAACACAAATAACAGAATAAGAAATTAGAAAATAATAATTACATGACCAGGACCAAACTTCACATGGAGACCTTCCAAAATATCTCACAAAATACACGTTTTTCCCAATGAGCAATCTGAGATGTGGTGAAGGGTTTGCGAAGGTAAATGAATACCTATCATCCACAAACACAAGGCTCCTTCTGCGTCAAGGCGTGTTTTGCGCTAGTGTGGAAGCACTGTATTTTTGTTTGTTTGCTTGTTTGTTTTTGAGACAGAGTTTCGCTCTTGTCGCCCAGGCTGGAGTGCAATGGCGCGATCTCGGCTCATTGCAACCTCCACCTCCCGGGTTCAAGCAATTCTCCTGCCTCATCCTCCCATGTAGCTGGGATTACAGACTCCCACCATCACACCTGGTTAATTTTTGTATTTTGTAGTAGAGACAGGGTTTCACCATGTTGACCAGGTCAGCTGGTCATGAACTCTTGACCTCAAGTTATCTGCCTGCCTCAGCCTCCCAGAGTGCTGGGATTACAGGTGTGAGCCACCATGCCCAACCCTTCTGTTTTTTTCAAGTACTTTTTTTTTTTTTTTTTTTTTGAGACAGAGTCTGGCTCTGTCTCCCAGGCTGGAGTTTGGTGGCACGATCTTGCTCATTGCAACCTCCGCCTCCCGGGTTCAAGCGATTCTCTTGCCTCAGCCTCCCGAGTAGCTGGGATTACAGGCGAGTACCACCACACCCAGCTAATTTTTATGTTATAAGTAGAGACGGGGTTTCTCCATGTTGATCAGGCTGGTCTTGAACTCCCAACCTCAGGTGATCTGCCCGCCTTGGCCTCTCAAAGTGTTGGGATTACAGGTGTGAGCCACTGCGCCCATCCTTCACTGAATGACTATTGACTGAAGACATTAACATTGATTTTATTAATAAAAATAAAAATTAACACCTCCATAGTACCTTCTCTGTATGGTTCTCTTCTAAAAGGATATTAGCCAGGTGTAGTGGCTCAGACCTATAATCCCAGCACTTTGGGAGGCCTGAGCTCAGGAGTTCAAGACCAACCTGGACAACATAGTAAGACCCTGTGCCTACAATTTTTTTTCTTTTAATTTGCCAGGCATGGTGTTGTGTGCCTGCTATCCCAGTTACTTAAGAGGCTTAGGTGGGAGATCCCTTAAACCGGGAGTTTGAGGCTGCTGTAAAATATGATCACACCACTGTACTCTAGCCTGGGCGACACATTCTGTCTCAAAAATAAATAAATAAATAAATATCAATAAATAAAAGCATATTAACTCATTTGTGAATTTAAATTATCATCACCAACCGTACCCTATTTTACAGATGAAAAACCTAAGGCACAAAAGAATTATTTAAAATGTATCTGGTGGCTGAGCACAATGGCTCATGCCTAAAATCTCAGGACTTTGGGGGACTGGCTGATTTTGTATTTTTAGTAGAGACGGAGTTTCTCCATGTTGGTCAGGCTGGTCTCGAACTTCCAAACTCAGGTGATCCGCCTGCCTTGGCCCCACAAAGTGCTGGGATTACAGGTGTGAGCCACCACACCTGACCACACCAAAGGTTTTTTAAAATCAACAAATTATTTGGAAATTATTAGAATAATTTTTTTTTAATTGCACAAAACTTTTATCGTATGGTAAGCAGTTTTATACACACACACGTATAACTATATATGTAATTGAATAAGCAGTTTTATACATATATAATTTAAATAATTTAGAAATGGAGATCATATTTTTCAAATGTTTACATTTATATATTGATATCTAGGTGAATTTACAAAATGTATTGTGGATTAGATACGTTGATTTCATTCCCTAGAGGAAATATAAGCAAGCCCCATTCAAACAGACTGAAATGGTAAGGGAAGAAATGTGGTTTTTTTCACATAACTATAAGTAGTCCAGCGTAGGTTCCAGGCATGGTAAGATCAGTGGCTCAGTGATGTCATCAAAATTCTTTCCATGTCTGTTCTGCTTTCCTCTCTGTGAGTGTTTACCCTCAGGCTAGAGCCTCTTGTTACTCAATATGGCAACAGCACTTCCTGCTGTCACATCTGTGGTGGTTTAAAACGTGTCCACAAATTCCTTACTATTCCTCCTTCCCTGCAAAAGTGTAGCCTAATTCCCCTCCTCTTAAATGTGGGCTATACTTAGTGACTTCCTTTAATGAATAAAATGAAATAGAAATGATGGTGTGTTGTTCCTAAAATTAGAATATAAAATATAATGGTTTCCTCCTGTTCTTTTTATTGGGATCACTCTGGGGAAAGCCAGTTACCATGACAGGAGGACATTCAAGTAACCCCATGGAGTCGATTCACAGGGTAAGTAACTGTGGTCTTCTACTAAGAGCCAGCAATAAACTGAGAACTTATGCCAACAGCCATATAAGCCATCCTGGAAGTATATTCCCTAACCCCAATCAAGCCTTCAGATTAATGCAGCCCTGACAAATGTCTGGAATGGAACCTCATGTGAGAATCTGAGCCAGAACTGTCCAGCTAAGCTACTCCTGAATTCCTGACTCACAGAACTGTGAGATAATAAAATAATTGTCATAAAAACATCCAGAGGGAGAACGGTGCATCCTTTCTCTTTCTCTCTCTCTCTCTCTGAGAAACTGCTAAGACTTCCTGGCAAACGTATTAAACCAGTTAGTGATTGGGAACTAATATTACCATGATTCTTATACTGAACCACCCTGCGGAGCTGGAGCTGGAGTCAGTGTCTTCTGAAGCCTAGGACTGTGTAGAAGACACAGTTTCTGATGGGAAGAAATGAGGGTACAGAAACAGATATCGACAGGTGACTAATCAAGATAATCTAGGTTGTACTGTATAACAAATATCCACCAATTCTCTCAATGGCTTAACACACCAAAGGTTGTTTCTTTCTGTTACTGCATGTCTAATGTGCCTTGGCAAGGAGACCTTGGCTCAAAGAGGTTTCAGCTCAACACTTGCTTCCTTGATCTCTCCAACAGTAACACATTGTTTATTAGATCTTAAAGTTTTTTCCTGGAAGTTACACATATCATATTACCTCCTCTTTTACCTTATCGACAGAAGGTCTAATTTCAAAGAAGTCAGGTAACACAATATTACACTGTGACCAGAAACGGATTTTTTTTTTTCCTTTTTTGAGACAGTCTCACTCTGTCACCCAGGCTGGAGTGTAGTGGCACAATCTCGGCTCACTACAACTTCTGCCTCCTGGGTTCAAGTGATTCCTGCCTCAGCCTCCTGAGTAGCTGGGTCTACAGGTGTGTGCCACCACGCCCGACCAATTTTTGTAGTTTTTAGTAGAGACGGGGTTTCACCATATTGGCCAGGCTGGTCTCAAACTCCTGAGCTCGTGATCCCCCTGCCTTAGCCACCCAAAGTGCTGGGATTACAGGCGTGAACCACCGTACCCGGTCCGAAAACTGAAATATTTTAACATCACTGATGAGTACCAGCAAGGGAAAATCAGGGTTTGGATCCGGGTGTGGTGGCTCACGCCTGTCATCCCAGCACTTTGAGAGGCTGAAGTGGGTAGAGAGCTTGAGTCAGGAGTTCGAGACCATCTGAGCAACATGGCCAGACCCTGTCTCTACCCAAAAAATAGAAAAATTAGCCAGGCATGGTGGCGCATGCCTGTAGTCCCAGCTACTGTGGAGGATGAGGTGGGAGGATTGCATAAGCCTGAGAGGCAACTGCAGTGAGTTGTGATTACACCACTGCACTCCAGCCTGGGCAACAGAGCCAGATCCTGTTTCAAGAAAAAAAAAAAAAAAAAGAGAAAAGAAACAAAGAAAAGAAAATCAGGGTCTGGAAAATGTGCTTACTAAGGGACTGGAAATTGGGATGTTACAGTAACAACAAACTTTCTCTACTTCAGCCCCTGCAAGTCCCCTATCTCTTAAGGAATGTCTCTCTCTTCTTTGCCCTTTAAGAGTTGAAGTGGGAGGCCGAGGCGGGCGGATCACGAGGTCAGGAGATCGAGACCATCCTGGCTAACACGGTGAAACCCCGTCTCTACTAAAACTACAAAAAATTAGCTGGGCTTGGTGGCAGGCGCCCGTAGTCCCAGCTGTTCAGGAGGCTGAGGCAGGAGAATGGGGTGAACCCAGGAGGCAGAATTTACAGTGAGCCGATATCATGGGACTGCACTCCAGGCTGGGCAACAGAGTGAGACTCCACCTCAAAAAAAAAAAAAAAAAGAGTTGAAGTGGTTAAATAGATTGGATGTTAGGGCATATGGTACTGGGATAAGTCCTAGCTTAATTGCTGCTAGATTTTAGCCTAGCATGTGTGAACAGGTCTTAGCAGACTACTTGAAAACTTTAGTGAAAACATTAGTGCTGACTCATGATCATGTATCTGATAATTACTCTTCTGATATTAGGTCCAATAATGTGTAGTTTTGCTAATAATTCTAAAGTTATAAATAATATGTTGACATTTTAAAGTGCTTTGGATGTTGAAATCTGCATGTCAATAGCTCACCTTTTCTCAGGGTTTTCGTCCTTATGGCTTAGTTATTATTATCCTGATGGGATGCTTGGACGCTTCTGGGTAAGGAAACATCAATTCTCCTGCTGGGCTAGTCCACCTGTTTCAGGTCCTGAAAAGCTACTGACCTAGTGGACTTCAGACTCCTTGCTTTGTCTTAGCATTTGAGTTCTTTTATTTCTGACTGGTAGCTGACCTGTTTGTTAATACATCTGGAATGAAGTCTGTTTTTCTGGCCGGGTGCGGTGGCTCACGCCTGTAATCCCAGCACTTTGGGAAACCGACGCGGGTGGATCACGAGGTCCGGAGTTCAAGACCAGCCTGACCAATATGGTGAAACCCCGTCTCTACTAAAAATACAAAAAAAATCAGCCGGGCGTGGTGGCGGGTGCCTGTAGTCCCGGCTACTTGGGAGGCTGAGGCAGGAGAATCACTTGAACCCGGGAGGCAGAGGTTGCAGTGAGCCGAGATCGTGCCACTGCACTCCAGCCTGGTGACTGAGCGAAACTCCGTCAAAAAAAAAAAAAAAAAAAAAAAAAGTCTGTGGGATGGACAACATATTTAGGCCTTAATTTAATATCGATAGTTCATCCAATTAACTCCTTCCAAGGCTTCTCTGGCAGTGGTTCTCAACTTAGTCCCTGGGGGTGGAAGATGGGCAGGGACCGCATTTCCTATCACCAAGTGACCTTAGAGCAACAAAATCTCTAGCGTAGACTGGAAAGTGTGGCACCCATGACTTCCCCAGTCATGAGGGGTCCTCCCTCCTTCATCACTGCACAAAGGGACTGACGCAAAGGTGTAGGTCTAGTTCTTTTGGCTTTTCCGATTTTGTCATGGATTGGCCTCCTCGGGGACACCCAGACACAGAGAGCAGAACTTTTATTGCCACGAGGTAGCTGAACTCTTAACCTTTCTGGTTTACGTAACTATTTTAAAATGACATTATTTGTAAGTGTGGACATTTATGGAAAATCGTCGGTTGTTAGGCATACAGTAACTGCTGTTGTTCCTGGTCTTGCAGGTGTGGACTGACTACCGCGATGCTACCCTCATCTTTAAGGGCTGTCACACCCTAGCTCAGAGGGAGCAAGGGACAACCTTCAATGCGCAGGGTGTAGTCAGGCTGTAGATCATGTGAAAGCCTGGAGGAGTACAGTCACCAGCTGGTTCACTGTCTTCCTTGCAGCCCACTTAGCAGTAGTTTCAGAACGCGCTGGAGGAGGCTTGCGGGGGTGGGGCTGGAATGCCTCCTGCATTCCTCCTCGCCTCTTCCTCCTGGCTGCGTTTGCGGGTGCGGGGGAGGGGCGAGCGCAGGGAACAGAGCGCAGCGGCTGAGTCCAGCCAGCGCTGGTGGCTCCCAAGGCCCCGAGCACGTGGACACCAACTCTCTTCACATTATCTGGTAGGTTTATCACAAAGAAGGCAAAGGCGGGGCCTCCTTCACAAAGCCTTCTAAAAGACGCCCTGGTTTTCAAATTATAGTTTTGCAGAGGTCGAGTTCATTCATGCTTACTAATCTCTCATCTATAAAATGGGGATAAAAGAAAAATTACAGCAAATATTATTCAGAAAAAGGAACCTTGCCTAACAATACAGCGTTCATTTCCTGTGAAGAGTGGAGAGGAACTAAGTAATTGCACTTTGTTGATTTTATTTCAGCCAGATAACAAAGAGAGATCTATACAACAAATGTTTCCCCTTTGTTCCCGCCTTGTAAAGAGCCATTTCTCTACGGAGAAAGAATCCCTCTTGTGCATTCCCTGGCCCGACAGGCCACGGAGATTATGAAGAGCGAGCTCTCTGGAGCTGTTTTCCTGGTTACAGACATTGTTCTGGAAAGCAGGCTGGGTTGCCATGGTGACGGCTCCCGGGGCCTCGCCCTGCCCCTCTCCACCCCGCTTGCTTGTGCTGCCTGCTGGTACCCCGCCAGGCCCGATTTCAAATGTTCCTCCCCGCACAGCACGGAAATGGCAGGGAAATTCTAAACTCTTTTTCCCAGATGGCCTCTGAGGCCGAAAGGCAGGGGGAAAAAAAAAAAAAAATCCCTGTCAGACTGTTCTGAATTGTCCTTGAAAAAAACAGTCATTAGATTGAAAGCTTGTTGAAGGCAGGAACCAACCATGTTCTCATCACTGAACCAATTCTTCCCCTCTGGCTATGACCATCTTCCCCCAGCCGGAAGTAGGCTGACACGTAGTAAGATCTGAAAAAGGGTTTATAACCCGTTGCCAGTGAGGTGGCGGGTATAGCATCAGCTTAGATGTATGGATTTTGGAGCCAGAATCTTTGCCTGCCACATTAGAGATGTGTAACGTTGGTAAAGTACCAAATCATTCCAAACTTCATTTTCCTCATCTCTGAAATGGGGACATTAATTCCTAACTCGGAAATGTACGGTGTGTGTGTTATAATTTAAGATATGAAACACTTGGTACTGCCTGGTTTATAGTGAGCTCTCAGTATTATGGTTATTACTGTTTTTTTTTTAAATTTATTTTTGTTTTAATTTTTTTGAGATGGAGTCTCACTCTGTCGCCCAGGCTGGAGTGCTGTGGTGCAATCTTGGCTCACTGCAACCTCTGCCTCCCTGGTTCAAGCAATTCCCCTGCCTCAACCTCCCGAGTAGCTGGGATTACAGGCGAACACCACCACGCCCAGCTAGTTTTTGTATTTTTTTTAGTAGAGACGGGGTTTCACCATGTTGGCCAGACTGGTCTCAAACTCCTGACCTCAGGCAATCCGCCCGCCTTGAACTCCCAAAATTCTGGGATTACAGGCGTGAGCCACGGCACCCGGCGGTTATTACTGTTATCCTCTCCAGCCTACTGCATCTTCATGTGGGGCAATTCATTGTCCCCTACCAAAAAAGAAACAAATCATAAAAGAAAGACCTAGCAGAATCCCCAGCAGTCCAGGTTTAATAGTGAGTGAAATAGATGTAGAAGAGCTTCATGAGTTACTTACTTGTGTAATAAACATTAAATAGAAAATGTCAGCAACATGTTTCGTGTGTTTGATTTTCGCACATTAATAATGCAGAGTGGATTGTGTTCCAATTTTCCATCTATGTATCTATGGTAAAGGAATAAAATAGCATTTTCACATCTTTCAGCTGACCTTCTTCCTTTTCCCTTCCCCAGTCTCTTAGGAGTATTTCTGAAACCTACAGTCCTGCTTGTAATTGAGCCTGTGCATGGGAGAGCTGTAAGCTCCATGCCCTGCCCCCCAGCTCGCACCAGGGCTGACTTCCAGTCAGAGAAGCCCTGGGTCTGGAGGCACTTAATTAGTGCCTCTGGAAGATTCTAAACATCTTTGGACACTTAGGGGAGAGGGAATTTACACACACACATTGTCCCACCAGGCCGACCTGGACTTTGTGTAGAACTCCTAGGAATTTTTGGTGGGGAAGGGCTGTACTGGTTCGGGAAGGTTCTGAGCCAAACTTGGCCGCAGGCAGTGCACACCCTCCACAGCTGCAGGCCACAGTTCAGTCTACTAGACAGTGTTAGAGGAGCCATTTCAGGGTGGGACTGATCAGATCTTGGGAGCTTCTGGCACTTGGGGGAAGGGAGCGGAGGACAGGATTATCATTCCATTGTTACCTAATACTGCTGTGTCTCTCAGTTGAGAAAGGCATGTGCGGCTTGTATGTATTTCTGGACGCAGGTGAAAAGAGAATGTTGACAGTATTGGCTATGGCTACTGCCATTTCATGCATAGGGCTGAAGGAGGTCTGATAATTACTTGTACAAGTGCCACTTGTATGTGGGGCGCTCCCACAAAGCCTATGTTCAGTGTATTTTGAGGTTGTGCAATAATGCAGCAAAGCTGTTGGAAAGGTGGTGTGAACTGCAGGGTGTGAAGTGCTGTTCCCTCTCCTTCAGACCCTCTCGCACATTTCCCCCCCTCCCCCCCACCAGGCACACACATTAAACTACGGGAGACACATAATCTTCCCCTCCCCCAACATTGCAGCCAGCTTTCTCTGAAAACTGATACCCTGAGGCCCTTTTTCCCTTACCAGCCACAATTAGGAGCAGCAAGACAGAAAATGCGGACTGGATTATGGCACAGAGACAGTGCTGTGTGATTTCTCTTTCTGGAAGAGGCCACTGTCCATGCTCCAGGCCTTATATTTTATCTGACTTTGCCACTACAGGAAGCAGCTTTAGGCTCCAGCGAGTCCAGGCCAAATCCAGTTCTTTCTGTGAAGTCCATGCTGGATTTTCTGTTTCACCCTAGTGAAGTCTCTGCCGAGGCTGTTGTTCTCAATCCAGCTCAGAAACTGGCTCAAACCGCCCTGAACTGGATTTGGTGACTGTTGAGACACAGTTTCTGCCTCTTTGTTAGGGCGGATCCGGCCTCATTCGCGCTTCAGTTTCCCTCCCTCCTGTTTTCCCAGAGTCATCTACAGCCATTCCCCTCCCCCGGCCTCTCCAGTTTGGCATTTCTTTTTTTTTTTTACCCTTCCCTGGGCCAAGACCCCATAAAGCAGATTAAATTCTTTAATAAAAAAGTGGATTTAGATTGTAAACCTTCTGCTTTTATTACATTAAGTTCTGCTTTCCTCAAAGTTGTTATCTAACCAGTTGACATGGTGCCCTTAAAATCTTGGCTCGCATCCCAACCTAGAAATAACTTTAATTTTCACTCTGGATGGGAATAACTTTAAATTTCCCATCAAAGACTGAAGGGCTTTGGTGTAGTACATTGTTCATTTCCGTTTTGTAACCATATTTAAATTAAAACAATTTATTCATTCCTTTGCTGAGAAGTGACAAACATAGTATGTATAGAATTTTTAAAAGTCACCTATACTGGCTTGTCTATTGCAACTGTGCAATTCCTAGAGGAAGAACTAAAGGATTGGGATGTTTTTGGTTTTCGAACCTGTAATTGTAACCCTGAATCCGAGTCTATGAATTGTACAGTGACGAAGGCTGTTGGGGGAACGCATGGGGACAATTCCTGACAGAATGCCGGTGGACACAAAACTGGGAATGTGACGAAATAAGGAGGATACAACAGGCCTGGGCTTTTGCAAGTTCTCTTTATAGAAAATTTAAGCATTTCTTACGTTTTGGAACTAGATAGAGGTGACGGTTCCATAACACTGTGAATGAGGTAAATGCCACTTAATTGCACCCTTTAAAAGGGCTAGTTTTATGTTATGTGGATTTTGCTTCAATAAAAAAAGGGGCTTTGTTTCAAGAATGTCTCATTTTCTTTTTGTGTTTTTTGAAAATTCAGAGAAGAGACAGATAATAAGCAACCCTAATCTGGGTGTGGCTTCGTTGGGAGCTTCACGACTCTCTGGTCTCCCTCTGCTGGCCAAACTGCGCAACATGTCACCATGTCCCAAGGCCTCTTGAGAATGTCTCCATTTTATGTCGAAGCACAAATGCAAGGCTACGTTACTAAGAATCACTCTCCAAACCTGGTTTCATGTTCATTTTATGTGTGCAATGTACTGAAAAAGGAATCACATGTTTTGCTTCTATGATGTTACATAGGATTAATTATATATTAACGATTTAAAATTTGCCCCAAAGTCTCAAAACAGAAACAAAACCGTTGTCATTTCCCCTGAGCTTAAAACTAGAGTGAAATTGCTCATTTAAGTGTTTAGTTTCAGTAGAGCATAAAGCCCTGGAAAAAAACCAATTACAACAGTAGATCTGGAAAAGCTATTTTTATATGCAGGAGGGGAGGAGTTGGCTTTGTCTAGTGAGTCAGTACGCTCAGAAGGATGTGGGTGCAGGTTTGGGCTAAGATAATCTGCAAAATGTATGTTAAAAAGATGTGAATTCATCAGTTGAATTTGTTTTTGTGAGATTTAAGAGTCATAAATGATTGTGGGAAGGCATGCAGTATATGCTACATGGGTTTTTCCAAAATGGTTGGTATCAAAGGGGATTCAAGAGGGGTAGAGGTCAAGCCATCCAAACTGGCCCTCTGATTCTTAGAGTTGCTTTTAGTTTAGGATCTTAGCATTTTTCACTCCACGTGCTTGAAATCTCCCCACCCCTGCCCCGCCGATATGCCTTCCTCCTTTCACTGTTCCCTGAGTTCCTCCTACCCTCTGGTCAAGATTTGCCTTCCTCAGAGGCCTTCCTGAACGCTTGGTCCAAAGTTAATTCTTGTATCTTCTTATCATCTTACATGGCAACCTCTTTTTTTCTGTTATAGTACCACTGTAACTTACAATTACATATATTTGTCTTCTTGTATATTGACTCTCCCCCTTTACTGGCAACTAGCTTTTCAAGTCCCCTAAGGCCATGTCTATCTGGTCAAAACTGTATAACAAGCACAGGACCTGGCAAAATGTTAGCAAGGAGCAAATATTTGTTGAACAGATGAGTTAAATTCAAATATTATTTCTCTGGTCCCAGTCTACTACTTTCTGGATTCTTCTTTTATACCATGTAGTTCTTTTAAGACTCAGTCTGTTTTCTTTTCTTTCTTTCTTTCTTTCTTTTTTTTTGTTGAGACGGAGTCTTGCTGTGTCTCCCAGGCTGGAGTGCAGTGGTGGGAACTCGGCTCACTGCAAGCTCCGCCTCCCGAGTTCGCGCCATTCTCCTGCCTCAGCCTCCCCAGCAGCTGGGACTACAGGCGCCCGCCAGCATGCCTGGCTATTGTTTTTTTGTATTTTTAGTAGAGACGGGATTTCAACGTGTTAGCCAGGATGGTCTTGATCTCCTGACCTCGTGATCCGCCCGCCTTGGCCTCCCAAAGTGCTGGGATTACAGGCGTGAGCCACTGGGCCCGGCCAGCAAGACTCAGTCTATTTTCTTACTCTTGTGAACTTTCAGGAACAACTGATTTATTTCAAGATTTCTCTTTACATAATGAGAGCTACTAAGTAGAATGGAATCTTCACAACTTCTGGGGGGTACCGGAACAGATGCCCAGAAAGGGAGTACCATGGCCATTACCAGCACCTCAGACAAGGGCAGGGTTCAAACAGGGAGGCCTGTGGCAATCCCTCCCCTATGTCTGGAGCTGAGGGGACAGGGGGAGCTGAGAACAAAGGAAAGAAGAGAAAAATGGCTGCAGAACAGGCGGGGAGCATGGTCTTCTTGCCCCATCTTCCTCAGGGGTTGCGGGGTACAGAGTTGGTGGTGGCCCATCCCGTCAGGTCTCACTGCCCCTCGGAAGAGGCCACAGTCCTTCAGGTTGTTCTTGATGATCACATCGGTGATGACATCAAACACGAACTATGTTCTTGGTATCGGTGGCACATGTGAAGTGTGTGTAGATCTCCTTGGTGTCTTTGTGCTTATTCAGGTCCTCAAACTTCCTCTGGATGCAGCTGGCTGCCTCATCATACTTGTTGGCCCCTGTGTACTCAGGGAAGCAGGTGGTCAGGGGTTGTGTGTGATCTTCTCCTCGAACAGTTCCTGCTTGTTGAGGAAGTAGATGATGGACGTGTCGTGAACCACTAGTTGCAGACGCTGTCAAACAGCTTTTATCCCCTAAGAGAAGACACGCTGGTCCTATAATTCTTAAGAGTCTGTGTTTTCTCATCTGTAGTACTTGATTTTACTCTGAGAGGGAATTCAACTTGGGTTTTGGTTTCTGAGTCATGCACATGGTTCTCCCCTTCCCACCTTTATCAAAACTGCCCCTATCACCACAGGGAAAGAATTTACCAATTCCTCCTTTAAGAAAGTATCCTGGCAGCCAGTCCCAGTGGATCATGCCTGTAATCCCAGCACTTTGGGAGGCCGAGGCAGGTGGATCACCTGAAAGTCAGGAGTTCAAGACCAGCCTGGCCAACATGGAGAAACCCTCGTCTCTACTGAAAATACAAAAATTAGCCAGGGGTGGTGGCAGGCGCCTGTAATCCCAGCTACTCAGGAGACTGAGACAGGAGAATTGCTTGAACCTGGGAGGTGGAGGTTGCAGTGAGCCGAGATCATGCCATTGCACTCCAGCCTGGGCAACAAGAGCAAAACTTCATCACACACACACACACACACAGACACAGGCTGGGCATGGTGGCTCACGCCTGTAATCCCAGCACTTTGAGAGGCCAAAGTGGGCCGATCACGAGGTCAGGAGATTGAGACCATTCTGGCTAACACAGTGAAACCCTGCCTTTACTAAAAACACAAAAACTTAGCTGGATGTGGTGGCACGCACCTGTAGTCCCAGCTAGCCAGGAGGCTGAGGCCAGAGAATTGCTTGAATCCAAGAGGCAGAGGTTGCGGTGAGCCAAGATCGTGCCACTGTACTCCAGACTGGGTGAGAGAGTGAGGCTCTGTGTCAAAAAAAAAAAAAAGTATCCTAGCGGGGCAAGGTGGTTCATGCCTGTAATTCCAGCTGAGGTGGGTGGATCACTTGAGGTCAGGAGTTTGAGACCAGCCTGGCCAACATGGCAAAACCCTGTCTCTACTAAAAATACAAAAATTAGCTGGGCATCGTGGTAGGTGCCTGTAATTTGAGCTACTAGGGAGGGGATGCAGGAGAATCGCTTGAACCCGGGAGGCAGAGGTTGCAGTAAGCTGGGATCGCGCCACTACACTCCAGCCTGGGCGACAGAGCAAGACTCCGTCTCAAAAAAAAAAAAAAAAGGATTCTACTTCTGGCCAGAGGCTCATCTGAGCAGAGATTTAATGCCACAGAATTTCAAGTAGGCAATTTGCATCCCTGAAAACCTTCAGGAGAGAGAGAGAGAGAGAGAGAGAGAGAGGCTACCAATTCACTGGATTTCAGCCCAACACAAGAGTAATGTCTTTGGGGCTGTTTTTCTTTTTTCTTTTTTTTGAGATAGGATCTCACTCTGTCACTGATGCTAGAGTGCAGTGGCCTGATCCTGGTTCCCTGCAGCCTTGACTTCTGGGCTCAAGCGATCCTCTCACCTCAGCCTCCAGAGTAGCTGAGACTATAGGCATGCACCACCACACTTGGCTATTTTTTTCTATTTTTCTTTTTGAGACAGGATCTCACTTTGTTGCCCAGGCTGGAGTGCAGTGGTGCAATCTCGTCTCACTGCAAACTCCACCTCCCTGGTTCAAGCGATTCTTCTGCCTCAGACTCTCGAGTAGCTGGGATTACAGGTGCCTACCACCAAGCCTGGCTAATTTTTGTATGTTTAGTAGAGATGGGGTTTCGCCATGTTGACCAGGCTGGTCTCGAACTCATGACCTCAAATGATCCACCCCCCTGGGCCTCCCAAAGTGCTGGGATTACAGGCATAAGGCACCACACTTGGCCTATTTTTTTTTTTGTTTTTCACAGAGACAGGGTCTCTCTGTGTTGCTCTGGCTGCCCTCAAACTCCTGGCTTCAAGTGACTCTCCTCTGCCTCCCAGTGTGCTTGGATCACAGGCATGAGCCATTGCGCACTGCCTGGAGCATTTCTTCACATAAACAAATAGCTGTTCTAAAAGCTATGCTAGGTGTTGAAGGACTTTTGAAACACAGCTTTATTGTGTATTTATTGCAAGGTTTTGATTGACTCGTTGTGAAACTGGTAGGATTTCCCTAACTGACTGCAAAATTCTGTGACTTTCACTTCTTTTTTTTTTTTTGAGGTGGAGTTTTGCTCCTGTTACCCAGGCTAGAGTGCAATGGCACGATCTCAGCTCACCACAACCTCTGCCTCTGGGGTTCAAGAGATTCTCCTGCCTCAGCCTCCTGAGTAGCTGCAATTACAGGCATGCGCCACCACACCCGGCTAATCTGTATTTTTAGTAGAGACAGGGTTTCTCCATGTTGGCCAGGCTGGTCTCGAACTCCCAACCTCAGGTGATCTGCGCACCTCAGCCTCCCAAAATGCTGGGATTACAGGCGTGAGCCACTGGGCCCGGCCAACTTTCACTTCTTTTAACTGGTACAGGGGTAATCAATAATTGAGAGACTGAATATTGAGGTCAGAAAAACTCAGAGCTCTGAAGCCATGGTTTCCTCATCTATTTTGTTTTTTCATCTATAAAAATATCATGATAAAGTTGTAATAAATTTTTTTTTTTTTTTTTTGAGATGGAGTCTTGCTCTGTCGCCCAGGCTGGAGTGCAGTGGCGCGATCTCGGCTCACTGCAAGCTCCACCTCCCAGGTTCACGCCATTCTCCTGCCTCAGCCTCCCGAGTAGCTGGGACTACAGGCGCCCGCCACCACACCAGGCTAATTTTTTTGTATTTTTTAGTAGAGACGGAGTTTCACCGTGTTATCCAGGATGGTCTCAAACTCCTGGCCTCATGATCTCCCACCTCAGCCTCCCAAAATGCTGGTATTACAGGCGTGAGCCCCCGCGTCCAGCAAGTTGTAATAATTATAATAGCAATTACAGAGCAATACTTTGTGCCAGTTTGCTGTTATGATATATATGTATATATAGTATGTATAAACCACATTGTATATATAAACCATCATCCTCATAGCCACCCTTTGGAGAAGGTACCATTGTTCCCATTTTATTTTTATTTTTTGTAGGTAGGATCGCTCTCTGTTGCTCAGGCTGGAGTATAGTGGTTCAGTCATAGCTCACTGTTGCCTGGAACTCTGCGGCTAAAGTGATCTTCCTGCCTCAGCTTCCAGAGTAGCTCGGGCTACAGGCTTGTACCACTGCTTCCGGCTAACTTTTAAATTTTTAGTAGAGATGAAGTCTTGCTATGTTGCCCAGGCTGGTTTTGAACTCCTGGACTCAAGTGATCCTCTTGCCTCAGCCTCCCAAAGTGCTGGGATTACAGGCGTGAGCCACTGCGCCTGGCCCATTGTTCCCATTTTCTGCTGGGGACAAGGAGACACAGAGAAGTTAGGTAACTTGCCCCAGGTCACACAGCTAGTAGAAGGCAGAACACAAACAAACCCAGGATGTTTGAGCCTGTGCTTTAAAAATCCTAGTGCTAATTACCTGGCACAAGGTAAGTGTTGATAAATCTTAGTTTATTTTTATAGCCTCCCTTTAACTTTCATGAAAAATAGTTATTACTTCTTCAAAGTATCTTAATACAAAATTTGAACCTTCCAACCCCCCTGCCTTTTCAGATGAGGAAACGGAACTCCAAAAAGCTCGAACCATGTGTTTTGTGTGGCCAGATAGGACTAGATCCTAGCTCTCCTGCCTAACCTGGGAAGGAATAATGGTTCTCCATATTATCGTGTTCCATCTACTTCCTTCCTTAAGTATGGTTTTGTTGTTGTTATTTTTGTACCATTTTTGAAAAGAAAGGAGACTAATTTCCTTCCTGAATCTCACTCTTATCTCCAACTTGTTTTCTGCAATTAAATAACACTCACCACGCTAACAGAGGCATAACTAAATGGAATGTGCTGCTTCTCTACCAGAGTGCACAAAGGGAGTGAGCAAGAGTTTATCACTACCAAAGTGAGGAGAGGAAGACTAGTTGGCATTCATTTTTTTCTCTCTTTTCCATCTTCATCCCTTCCCTCCTTGTTTCTGGCTGCAGCTCTCTCTCCCCTTACCTGGTTTAGGAGTATAGGACTGTTGCTGGTGTCACCCTAATAAAAATTCAAAGATAGGCTAGTAAGAGATACTGCCCAGAGATGGGTAGTAAGGTAGGGTATCAGTAACTGCCGACTGGTCTCTTTTTTTTGAGACAGAGCCTCACTCTGTCACTCAGGCTGGAGGGTAGTGGCACGATTAAGGCTCACTGCAGCCTCAACCTCCTGGGCTCAAGCAGTTCTTCTACCTCAGCCTCCCTAGTAGCTGGGACTATAGGCACATGCCATCATGCCCAGCTGATTTTTGATTTTCAGTAGAGATGGAGGTCTCACTATGTTGCCCAGGCTGATCTAAAACTCCTGGGTTCAAGTGATCCTCCCGTCTCAGCCTCCCAAAGTGTTGAGATTACAGGTGTGAAACACCATGCCCAGCTTTGCTGCCTAGTCTTTTCTTGCCCCTGAATGAAAACAGAGAAAGCCCCGAATTCCTGTCTTTATTGTGTCATTACCTCGATACATGCCTTTGCATAATTTAGTTAATCTGTACTAGTCATCCATAATTTTCTCACCTGTGTATGAAATACTATCTTTCCTATTAGCCTCTCTGAAAGAATTTTGGCTTGGCCATGAAAACATACAGTGACAATGGCAACGTTCAAGAGATAATGGTGTTTTGCTTTATTTTATTTGGCTTAAATAAAAATTCTCAGAAGTATCACATATATGTCTATAGTTGCAAAAGTGCAACATAGCTTTATAGTCTTTGAATAGCACTATTCTAAAAGGCCTCATGATTTTGGAACTTATAGCTAAATAATATATTTGATCATCCTGAAACATCTATTGCACAAAAATGAAAGGAAAACAGGATTACCACAGTAAAAAACTACCGTTTTCAAAAGAGAAGAAAGAACGCTTGCTTCAACAGCACATATACTAAAATTGGAACCACACAGAGATGATTAGCATGGTCCCTCTGCGTGGATTACGTACACATTCGTGAAGCATTCCAGCATTCCATATTAAAAAAAAGAGAAAGGTTTGAGGCGGCCATTAGAATAGAGTTCCCCTCTTTTTTAGGCTCCGGGTGTTTTTTGTTTTTTTTTTTTAAAGGGAGTTTCGCTCTTGCTGCCCAGACTGGAATGCAATGGCGCGATCTCGGCTCACTGCAACCTCCACCTCCCAGGTTCAAGTGATTCTCCTGCCTCAGCCTCCTCCCGAGTAGCTAGAATTACAGGCATGCACTACCACGCCCAGCTAATTTTGTATTTTCAGTAGAGAAGGGGTTTCTCCATGTTGGTCAGCCTGGTCTTGAACTCCCGACCTCAGGTGATCCACCGACTTCAGCCTCCCAAAGTGCTGGGATTACAGGAGTGAGCCATTGCGCCTGACCAGGCTTAGGGTTTCTAAAGCAATACAACTTATGTATAATGTTAGTACTTTTTTGTTTTCTATTCACATTCCCCAAGCTTATAACCAAAACCAGAATTATTTTTATCTTGTTTTTTAAAACAAACTTTGGTGCTTGGACCATCCACTACATTGTAGCTTGTTGACTTCTATCATGGCCCTATCCGAAGTGGAGAGGCAGAGTGAGACAGTTGCTTCTTTTCTGGCTACATTCTTTTGACTGGTTCTTTGTAATGAGAACAATTGTCCTCTTTGTCATCCAGGGCATGAATAACAGGAAGTAACTGGGAGTGATCTGTGGATATCAGTATCCTGGCCTCCTTAGCGTTCACTTTATTTTTGGGTATAGAATTTTGACATTCTAATCCCGGAAAGCCAGAACTGATTCTTGGCCATCTTGGATTATTAACCATAGGCAAAACTGTGTTTTTTATATTTTCTGTTTTTGGATTAGCTAGGTTCAAACAAAGTGTGGCTCACGTCCAGCCTTGTTATTGTTTAATACATGAAGGGTCCTAATATAAAATCGGCAGCAATCTAGCCAGGCATTTTTCTACCAAAAACCAGTAATTGCTAATCATTCCTAACTGGGGAGTGGGGAACTTCTCACTACCTTATACCTCACCTCAATTAGCCGATTCCACGTTTTAGGGGCTGTAATTATTTATTTATTTATTTGAGACGGAGTCTCGCTCTGTTGCCCAGGCTGGAGTGCAGTGGTGCGATCTTAGCTCACTGCAACCTCCACCTCCTGGGTTCAAGCGATTCTCCTGCCTCAGCCTCCAGAGTAGCTGGGACTACAGGTGTGTGCCACCATGCCTGGCTAATTTTTTGTATTTTTAGTAGAAACAGGGTTTCACCAAGTTAGCCAGGATGGTCTCAATGTACTGACCTCGTGATCCACCTGCCTCGGCCTCCCGAAGTGCTGGGATTACAGGCATGAGCCACTGTGCTTGGCCTCATTATTATTATTATTATTATTGTGTGTGTGTGTGTGTGTGTGTGACGGTGTCTTACTCTGTTACCCAGGCTGGAGTACAGTACTGCAATCGCAGCTTACTGCAGCCTCCGCCTCCTGGGTTCGAGTGATTCTTGTGCCTCAGCCTCCTGAATAGCTGAGACAACAGAGTACGCCACCACACCTGGCTAATTTTTGTTGTTTTCTTTTTGACACAGAGTCTTGCTCTGTCGCCCAGGCTGGAGTGCAATGGCGTGGTCTCAACTCACTGCAGCCTCCACTTTCCGGGTTCATGCCATTCTCCTGCCTCAGCCTCCCAGGTAGCTGGGACTACAGGCATGTGCCACCATGCCCAACTACATTTTTTTGTATTTTTAGTAGAGATGGGGTTTCACGATGCTGGCCAGGCTGGTCTTGAACTCTACTTCAAGTAATCTGCCCACCTCGGCCTCCCAAAGCGTTGGGATTACAGACATGAGCCACTGCGCCAGCTGTATTGTTTGTTTTTTAGTACAGACAGGGTTTCGCCGTGTTGGCCAGTCTAGTCTCGAACTCCTGACCTCAGGTGATCCACCCGCCTTGGTCTTCTAAAGTGTTGGGATTACAGGCGTGAGTCACCGCACCCAGTATGACCTCTTTAAAGGCTCTGTCTCCAAGTGCACTCACATTGGGGGTTTGTGCTTCAACATATGAATTTTGAGGGGGCACAATCTAGTCTGTAATAGCACTATTTCTGGATGCATTTGGATTCAGGACCTACGTGAAATCATTGAGACTCTGTCCAATCCTTATCATGTTAAATAGGCTTTCATGTGCTTGCCTTTCACAACTCTAAATTATATTCTTATTATTTAATAACTCCAATGCAAAGAAAACATCTTTTTCTCAATGATTCTAGCAAAATATTCCGCAGTTGCTCCTCCTTGGCCTGGGGAGGAACATGTGCGTATCTTTGGAATAATCATTAGATCCAGGGAAATGGGATATGTTGATTGTTCGTTCCTGGGTCATATGTCCACTCCTGGACATAGGATGGGGGTGAAGTGTTTCCTTTGAAACACAGGGACTCCGCCCGGCGCGGTGGCTCATGCCTGTAATCCCAGCACTTTGGGAGAACGAGGCGGGCGGATCACGAGGTCAGGAGATGGAGACCATCCTGGCTAACACGGTGAAACCCCGTCTCTACTAAAAAATACAAAAAATTAGTCGGGAGTGGTGGCGGGCGCCTGTAGTCCCAGCTACTCGGGAGGTTGAGGCAGGAGAATGGCATGAACCCGGGAGGTGGAGCTTGCAGTGAGCCGAGATTGCGCCACTGCACTCCAGCCTGGGTGACAGAGCAAGACTCCGTCTCAAAAAAAATAAATAAATAAATAAAAGAAACACAGGGACTCAGAATAGGGAAGAGGGCGTTTCTCCAAAGGAAAATCAAGGTGTTGCTATCAAGAGAATGAGGAACAGATGATGGCAGACAAAATGCAGTAAATACTACTTCGTGATGTCTACATTTTCTTCTAATGCCAATATATTATGCTTTAATCTTGAGTCACTGGGTATCTTGAAGGATACTGGTTCATTGTTTTATAGGACAGTGCTGGCATTGTTTATACAATTCAGCATTCTTTCCATCATCTCTGGAAGAGTAAAAGAAATATGTTATTAATTTTGAAGAATGAAGTGTATGGAAGTACATTTCTCTACTAAAAATGCTAAATTGGACCCCCAAAGAACTATGCACCAGCCATCATCTTAAGGAGTACAAAGTTGAACTTCACTGCAAAGGATTATTTTGAGAGGTTTGCTTTCTTTTCTTTTCTTTTTTCTTTCTTTGTTTTCTTTTTTTTTTTGAGATGGAGTCTCATTCTGTTGCCCAGGCTGGAGGGCAGTGGCGCAATCTTGGCTCACTGCAAGCTCCACCTCCTGGGTTCACGCCATTCTCTTGCCTCAGCCTCCCAAGTAGCTGGGACTACAGGTGCCTGCCACCACGCCTGGCTATTTTTTTTTTTTTTGTATTTTTTAGTAGAGACGGGGATTCACCCTGTTAGCCAGGGTAGTCTCAATCTCCTGACCTCATGATCCGTCCGCCTTGGCCTCCCAAAGTGCTGGGATTACAGGCATGAGCCACCGCGCCCGGCTGGATAATGCATTGTTAATATATTGTTTACCTCTGGAAATTAAGCCTAGAGGCTAGACCGGGTGCAGTGACTCATGCCTTTCATCCCAGCATTTAGGGAGGCAGAGGCGGGAGGAAAGCTTGTGCCCAGGAGTTTGAGAGCTGCCTGGGCAATACAGCAAGACCCCGTTCTCCACAAAAAGGGGGGGGGGGGGAAAGAAAAAAAAGACTAGAGGTTAGGGTGCCTTGGAAAGTTGGAAGTACTATTTATTTATTTATTTATTTATTGAGACAGGGTCTCGCTGTGTCACCCAGGATGGAATGCAGTGGCATGATTTCAGCTCAGCTCACCCACCTCAGCCTCCTGAGTAGCTGGGACCACAGGCACACACCTCCACGCCCAACTAATTTTTTATTTGTAGAGGTGGGGTTTTGCCATGTGGCCCAGGCCAGTCTCCACCTCCTGGGCTCAAGCGATCTGCCTGCCTCAACCTCCCAAAGTGCTGGGTTTACTTATAGGCGTGAGCCACGTGCCCAGCTGAAGGTATCTTTTACATTATAAAATAAACTTTCCATTTAAGCATAGTTTATACTGACTAAAGTACATACATTTTAAGTATATAGAGCAATGATTTTATGAATTTTGACAAGGGGAACACATTCTGACCAAATCCCAAGTCAGGAAATAGAACATTAACAGAACCCCAAGCTCCCTTTGTGTTCCTGCCAATCACCACTTCCTCTTTCCCGAAAATAAACAACTATCCTGAATATTGACAGCATAGGTTAATTTGGCCTGTTTTGGAACTTAAAATGAACTTTATCCCTTGGACCTCACTTTTTCCACTCAACATTGTTTGTGAGAATCATCTATAATGTTGTGTATGCTCACATATTGCTGTATAGTTTTGCATTATAACCACATTTATATTTTCATTGTTTCCAGTTTTTAGTTTTTACAAACAATGCTCCTAGGAACAGTTTTTCATTATTTGACTTTATACATTATACTAAGATTTTTTTAAAACCACGAAGATGATTTAATTGAAAGAAAACCATCATTAATGAGGATTGCTCCATATCCTTAACAATTCTTAACCCTTTGACTACCCATTCTTCGTATTCTTTTCCAATTCCTTTCTCCCACTTCTCAAATGTATTTACAACTTTAAGATTGAGTCTTAATCTCTGTTGCTTTTTTTCTTTACATAAGTTCCTTTACAGAGTTATTGCTGTGAGGACTTTCATGTTGCTTCTATATAAATGACTTAAATCAGTGTCCCTTCCCCAACCCCACTCTCACACTCATTTATTAGTCAGTCCTTAAGCCCTTCATTTCATTTCAGTCACCTTTTCCTATTTATTACAGTAGTCTAGTACTAACCCTATGGCTTTATACCCAGCTTAACTGTAAAAGGCAAATACTTTTTTATATGAGGGTCCCTGTCCATATAAACAATTGGAGTCACTCAAAATCAGCAGTTCAATCTTGTGGGATCCTACAAAATAATACTGCTCTTACTAGGCATCTTTCTAGAAGTAGGCTGACTACAGCCACAGTGTAAGCATGGGTCCAGGAGCTCCTCTGGACATCTGGGAAACCACACTTGGGGGAGACAGTAGAAGAGGAACCACATGACAGGTAGCGTGTTGGAGAGTGCCCTGAAGGGATTAAATGGACATGAGGCCACTGTCACTTTGCCTGGTCTCAGGCAGTGGACAAGACTTGAAACTATGTGAGAAAGGCACTCCAAAGCATGGGGGTCAGGGAGAGGAGGCCCGGAGGTCCACAGTCTAGGAGAGGATTCTACTGCCTAAGGGCAGTCCGGTCTTCTTCTTATCTTCAGGGTAACATCTGGTCTTCTTTTTACCTTCAGGGTAAAGTCCAGTCTTCTGTAACATTTTAATTTCAGTTTAATTTCTCCACAATCTGGCATAACTCTCTAACATTTGTAGAGGAAGGACCTTGATTCAATAGTATGCTGGAACTAACTTTCATCGGCTTCCAAGAGGCAATCATGGACATTTCTTCCCAAGTCCATGTTTAGTGATGTCACAATGGTAGCTCAAAATTTGCCATGGTGGCTTATTGGCAAATGCTACAAATCATGTTTTTCTGGTTTAAGAGCCAGTTAAACATATAGCCATATATCACTGCATAGATTACTGTGGAAGGAATGTCTTCTTACTAGAGTGAGAGAGAGATGTTTTACTAAGGCCCCCAAGAAAAGGTTGTTCTTTCTTTTTTTTTTTTTTTTGTGACGGAGTCTCGCTCTGTTGCCCAGGCTGGAGTGCAGTGGCCGGATCTCAGCTCACTGCAAGCTCCGCCTCCTGGGTCCACGCCATTCTCCTGCCTCAGCCTCCCGAGTAGCTGGGACTACAGGCGCCCGCCATCTTGCCCGGCTATTTTTTTGTATTTTTTAGTAGAGATGGGGTTTCACCGGGTTAGCCAGGATGGTCTCGATCTCCTGACCTCGTGATCCACCTGTCTCGGCCTCCCAAAGTGCTGGGATTACAGGCTTGAGCCACTGCGCCCGGCCGAAAAGGTTGTTTTCAAAGTGTTCCCTGGTCAGAGAGTTTTTTGGAACTGAAGAATTTGAAGGGAAAGTAAGAAAATTTACCAGAAAAGGATGGAATTCTAGGAAGGTTTTATTTATTTACTTGAGACAGAGTCTTGCCCTGTCTCCCAGACTTGAGTGCAGTGGCATGGTCTCAGCTCACTGCAACTTGGCCTCCTGGGTTCAAGCGATTGTCCTGCCTCAGTCACCCAAGTAGCTGGGACTACAGGCGGGGGACACCATGCTGGGCTAATTTTTGTATTTTCAGTACAGATGGGGCTTTACCATGTTGGCCAGGCTGGTCTCAAATGCCTAGGCTCAAGTAATCTGCCTGCTTTGGCCTCCCAAAGTGCTGGAATTATAGGTGTGAGCCACAGTGCCTGACCAAGGAAGATTCCTTTATATAAACTTAACTAAGGCCTTTGTTATCAGGCAGACATGGAAAAGTTGGACATCTCTGTCATTATTTTTATAAATTTAGATGATTTTAATACCAAAGACTAATAAGGAAAAAACAAAATTAGATCCAAAATTTATATAAAAATATTAGTGAGTATAATCCAATAGTTAAAAATTGGTATTAATAATAAAGAATACCCAATTAGGGGCTGGGCACGGTGGCTCACACCTGCAATCCCAGCACTTTGGGAGGTTGAGGTGGGTGGATCATGAGGTCAAGAGATCAAGATCATCCTGGCCAACATGGTGAAACCCCATCTCTACTAAAATACAAAAAATTAGCTGGGCGTGGTGGCACACACCTGTAGTCCCAGCTACTCAGGAGGCTGAGGCAGGGGAATAGCTTGAACCCAGGAGGCAGAGGTTGCAGTGAGTCGAAATTGTGCCCCTGCAGTCCAGCCTGGCAACAGAGCAAGACCGCGTCTCAAAAAAAAAATAAAAATAAAAATAAAAATAAATACCCAATTAGGACTTCCTGTAGGAATTCAAGGATAGTTCAACATCAGGGAACCTCTCAGTATAATTAGTTATATTAGCAAGTTTTAAATAATCTTAGCAGATTTTGAAAAGATAATTGATAAATTTCAACACCCATTTCCAATAAAACTCTAAAGTCAATGAAAGAATTGATATATTTGACTATATTAAAATTTAAAACTTCTAACTGGAGCGCAGTGCTCACTCCTATAATCCTAACACTTTGGGAGGCCAAGGTGTAAGGATTGCTTGAAGTTTGATACCAGCCTGGGCAACAAAGCAAGACCCCATCTCTACCAAAACAAAACAGAAAAATTTGCTGGATGTGGTGGCATATACCTGTAGTCCCAGCAACTTGGGAGGCTGAGGCAAGAGAACTGGTTGAGACCAGGAGCTGGAGGCTGCAGTGAGCTATGATCATACCACTGCACTCCAGCCAGGGTGACAGTGAGACCCTGTCTCAAAAAATAAAACAAAATAAAAACTTCTTTTCGTGAAAATATACCACATACAAAATGAAAATGTAGTCTATAGACTGAGAGAAAATGTTCGCAATATTTGTATTTTCATAGCAGCTTTGTTTTTCTTTTTTCTCCCAGATGGAGTCTCGCTCTGTTGCCCAGGCTGGAGTGCAATGGCACCATCTCAGCTCACTGTAACCTCTGCCTCCCAGGTTCAAGCAATTCTCTGCCTCAGCCTCCTGAGTAGCTGGGATTACAGGCACCTGCCACCATGCCTGGCTAATTTTTTTGTATTTTTAGTGGAGACGGGGTTTCAGGCTGGTCTTGAACTCCTGACCCTGTGATCCGCCTTCCTCGGCCTCCCAAAGTGCTAGGATTACAGGCATGAGCCACTGTGCCAGGCCAGAAGTTTTTTTTGTTTTGTTTTTGTTTTTGAGACTGGGTCCCACTCTGTTACCCAGGCTGGAGTGCATTGACATGATCATGACTCACTGCAGCCTTGACCTCTCAGGTTCAGGTGATCCTCCCACCTCAGTCTCCTGAGTTGCTAGGACCACAGGTGTGCACCACACTTGGCTAATTTTTATTTTTTAATTTATAAAATATATTACTTAAAAAAAAATAGAGATGTGGTCTTGCCATGTTGCCCAGGCTGGTCTTGGACTTCTGGGCTCAAGCAGTCCTCCCATCTTGGCCTTACAAAGTGCTGGGATTACAAGTGTGAGCCACCATAACTGGCCTAGTCAGAAGATTTAAATTACTTCTTTTTTTTTTGAGATGGAGTCTCACTCTGTTGCCCAGGCTGGACTGCAGTGGTGCAATCTCGGCTCACTGAAATCTCTGCCTCCTGGGTTCAAGCGATTATCCTGCCTCAGCCTCCTGAGTCACTGGGACTACAGGTGTGTGCCACCATGCCCAGCTAGTTTTTTATATTTTTAGTAGAGATGGGGTTTCACTGTGTTAGCCAGGATGGTCTTGATCTCCTGACATCGTGATCTACCCATCTCAGCCTCCCACCCAAAGTAATAGGATTACAGGCGTGAGCCACCACACCCTGCTGATTTAAAGAACTTCTACAAATAAGTATATAAAGGACAAAGAATCGAAAAGAAAAATTGCAAAAGATTTAAACAGATAATACACTATTGACTGAAAGGATATTCAGTCTCACTGGTTTTTTTTTTTTTTTTTTTTTTTTTTGAGACAGAATCTCGCTTTGTCTTCCAGGATGCAGTGCAGTGGTGTGACCTCGGCTTACTGTAACTGCTGCCTCCAGGTTTAAGCAGTTCTCCTGCCCTCGGCCTCCCAAGTAGCTGGGATTACAGGCACGTGTCACCACACCCAGCTAATTTTTGTGTTAGTAGAGATGGGGTTTCACCATTTGGGCCAGACTGGTCTTGAAATACTGACCTCAAGTGACCCACCCACCTCGGCCCCCCAAAGTGCTGGGATTACAGGTGTGAGCCACAGTGCCCAGTTTTAGTCTCACTGTTAATAAATGCAAATTAGGCTGGGCGCAGTGGCTCACACCTGTAATCCCAGCACTTTGGGAGGCTGAGGAAGGTGGATCAATGGTCAAGAGATCGAGAGCATCCTGGCCAACATGGTGAAACCCCATCTCTACTAAAAATACAAAAATTAGCTGGGCATGGTGGCACACGTCTGTAGTCCTGGCTACTTGGTAGGCCTAGGCAGGAGAATCACTTGAACCTGGGAGGTGGGGGTTGCAGTGAACCAAGATCATACCACTGCATTCCAGCCTGGCAACAGAGCGAGACTCCATCTCAAAAACAAAAAGTCAAACAATATATAGATGCCATTACACATCCATTAGATTAGCTAAATTTCTTTAGTTCATTGTTTGTTTGTTTGTTTGTTTGTTTTGACACAGTCTTGCTCTGTCACCCAGGCTGGAGTGTAGTGGTGCAATCTCAGCTCACTACAACTTCTGCCTGTCAGGTTCAAGTGAGCCTGTTGCCTCAGCCTCCCAAGTAGCTGGGATTACATGTGTGTGCCACCATATCCAGCTAATTTTTGTATTTTTAGCAGAGACGAGATTTTTGCCATGTTGATCAGGCTGGTCTTGAACTCCCGACCTCAAGTGATCCACCCGCCTCGGCCTCCCAAAGTGCTGGGATTATAGGTATGAGCCACTGTACCCAGCTCTCGATTAGCTAAATTTCTGAAGCATCATAATACTAAGTATTAGCAAGGATGTGGAACAACTGGAATTCTTCTAGACTGATGGAAGTATAAATTGGTGCAATTACAATTTTGCAACATCAGGGAAAACTGAGGCAGAAGCTGACCTACGTGACTTGCACCAATGAGCTTCCTTGCTCTCTTGGTTCCAATTGGGTCCAGCTAGTAGGGATCATAAGGAGATGGGGAGGGGTAGAAGAGTAGAGCTGGGCTATCATCCTCATGTTTCTCTCTTGCTCAGGTTTTTCTTATTTACTTAAATAGTCTATGTGAACAAGGAGAAAACATGACAAACACATATCCAGTTGTTGACATGAGTGTGGTAAGAGTTGGGGGTGGGGTAGAGGTGCTGATATGAGTGAAAGGGAAGGAAAGAAGAAAGAGAAAGCCAAACCCAGAAGGAAAATTAAAAGGATGTAAGGGTCAGATCCGGGCATTTTATGAAATCTCTCTAGGGAATTCTGTTTTTCGTCTAGACAGAAACAGCCAATGCAAACTCTGAGGCAGACGGAGGCCAGCATAGCTGGGCTGGGTGACTGAGGGGCAGGATGATCGGGTGGGGACACTGTAGGAAACAGAATTTGGCTCTTACTCTGATGTCTGGACTAACAAGAGCGTTTTGCTAATCTCATCCATAAATTCTCGTATCACTTGGGAGGAGATTTGTCAAACTCTCCCCTCCCCTTCCCTTCACCGCCACCCTTGCGGGGTTAGTCTCACTGTGCCTGGGGCTAAGGAGTGGGGCATTTCTAACCCTCAGCATCTGCGCAAAGGGCTAATGGGTAGTTTCCAAGTCAGAACTGGAAGAGCAAGTCAAATCTGGGTTGCCAGTCTAGTGGGATAAAGAAAGAATGGGAGCCAAGGTATGGAGTCAAATGCAGGGCTTTAAGGAACCACACCAGACAGGAGCGAGGGGCAGCGTTGCAGGCCAGTGGGAGGGAGGGATTCAGGAAGTGAGGCGCAGACGTGGCAGTTTAATTTATCTTCATCACAAATCCTGAAATCACTGGAGCAGCTACTTGCCCTCTTACCATCTAGATATCAATCTAGAGTTTCAATTTCCTCTTACCAGCCTTACTTCTACTTTTTCATTTGTAAGATATTCCGCTTGATAAAGAAAAGAGAAGTGAAATTGTTAAAATACCAATTTTCTTTTGTTTTTCAGCGTCGCCATCTCAGTCCATTCTCTTCCCACAGTCACAGCAATCTTTCTAGTACGCAAATCTGATTGTGTTTGGCTTTCTCTCACATTTACAATAAAATCTAAACTTTTCTTTCTTTTTCCCTCTTTCTTTGGGGGAGGGGAGTCAATAAACCTTCCTTACTTTTATCCCCGCCCCCTTTTAGAAAACGTTCCTGGATCATCGCTTGTCTTTTTTCTATTCCTCTCTGTAACCTTGCCATTCAAAGAGATGCCATTTGCGTTTACAGCAGTTTTTCAACGGTGACGGTATTTGAGGTCAGATAATTCATTTGTCGTGGTTGACTGTCTGTGCACTGTGGGATGTTTAGCTGCATCCCTGACCTTTGCCCACTAGCTGCCAGTAGCACTTCTCCAGTGGTGACAAGCAAAAATGTTACCAGACATTTCGAAATCTCCCCTAGGGGCAATATTGCCTCTGGTTAACCAATGGGATAGGGTGTGCTATTTCATGTCTACCCTCCCCCACACCTGCTCTTCTTTCTGCAGGCAGTGGCCTGCTCCCTATCCTGGCAAACGCAGGCTCATCTCTCAAAATCTGCTCTGTCCTCCCTCCCTGGTGAAGCTTTACCTGTCTCCCAAGGTGGAGTTAGGCAAGTTGGCCCTCCCATTTAGATGGCACCTTGCTATTAGAGTCAGATCGAATTGTATTGTAATTCATTGGAGTTTTCTGTCTCCATCTCAGGCTGAGGGGTTTAGAAGGTCGGATTGTTTTTTAGCATTTTGTCTTCTCTACCCAGTTAAGTACCTGGGCCAGAATATTGACATCTATGTGTATCTTTAACAATTTATGTTTCAATGTTGGAAATGATTAAAACAATTTAGAAATAACATTTAAAGGCAGATTAATTTTTTTTGCCTCATAACTGATATGATGTCCGTGATATCTAGTTTTTAATAAGCCACCGCATCTTACATATGATATTTTGTATATGATTTGTGAATAGTTGCCTCTAGTTATTAAACTTGTTTTTGTCAGGTCGGGCACATAGTCCCACACCTGTAGTCCCAGCGCTTTGGGAGGCTGAGGTGGGAGAATCTCCTGAGCTCAGGACTTTGAGATCAGCCTAGACAACATGGTGAAACCCCGGTCTCTACAAAAAAATATAGAAATTAGCCAGACGTGATGGTGCATGCCTGGAATCTTACCCCAGAGGCTGAGGCAGGAGGATCGCTTGAGCCCCAGAGACGGAGGCTGCAGAGAGCAAAGATAGCACCACTGCACTGCAGCCTGGGTGACAGAGCGAGACCCAGGTCTCAAAAGAAAAAAATGAAAAAAGAAATAACAAACTAAGACACAAACACACCCATTATCCTAGGCGTCATTAGGCGATAGAAATTTTTCAGCCCCGTTGTAATCTGTTGTATTTTCAGTCCCATCATCTACTGAACCGTCATAATGCATGTGACTGTACTCTTGAATTACAACCTGCATAAAGCCACGCTATTATTTGACACTAATTTAGCATTTCTGCATTTTTAGTTATTTAGTACCAACTATACTTTAAAACGTTATTCCATTTAGGAAGCTCATTATCTATCAAGAATAATTGTGAAAAATATTTTTAAACATTTGATTTTTAAATACCTTACCAATGCTGCCATCTCCTGGATGCTTTTAAGCACTGTAACAATCAAGGAAGCTTACAGTTCTTAATAGTGATTTCCAAAAATAACATGATATGTGCCTATAAAAAGCTTTTTTTTTTTTTTGCCGTTTTTTTAATTTTTATTTTTTGGTTAGTTTGCAAAAGGCCTGTATACATTTTTATTATTTGCTCCATAAAATAGTTGACTATCTACCTACCTTTCTAACCACCCACCGCTGGAGACAGAATGGTGTAGTAGTACTGTAGTGTAAGGTGATTATGCTAAATACCTTTATTTTGCCCCTGTAGACCAATATCCACCCTTCTCTACTCTGTTTTGTGTCCTAGGAGGCAGAGACTGACCTATATGGAATGCATCAATAAGCTATCTTGACTTTTAGTTTCAAATTGGATCTGGGCAATGGGAAGCACTCAAAGGAAATTAGAGAAAGAAGAGCGTAGAGCTGGAGAGTTTATGCCCCTAGCTCCCTTCTTATGAGGTCCCAGGGCTCTGTCCCTTCACTGAAGGTCATATCCCCCACAACAGCCCTTACCAAAACAGTTCACTCTATGTTAGGGAAATAGTATTTACGTCCTTTCTGTATCTTTCAGGCCTAAGGATGGTAACAGTGCCTCCTAACTGTTGTGAAACCCAGAGCACTTTGCTGTGCCCTGGGGTTATCCTACATTCTGCCCATACCTTTTAGATGGTCTTTTTATTAAGTAGTCCTTAAATTACCGAGCTTGAATATATTTCATTTTGCCCCAACCAAAACAATGAGAAGAATGATAGCACTTAACTCATAGACTTTTTACAAGGGTTAAGTAAATTAAAACTTGATTAATGTTTAAACAATGGCTAAGAAAAGAGATAAAAATGAAAACAATAGGAAAGAAAATGATAGTGATAGGAGACAAAGATGATCCAATACTAGGATAATTGCTATTCGTTTAGTGGTTAGAAGTTCCCCCAAATCAAATATTTCTATTGAAATTGTCTTTAAATAAACAATTCAGAGATATAAAAGAGAAACTTTTAACTGTAAAATAAATAACTTTTAACTGTAAAATAAAATAAGTTTATTGGTGGTAACCTTGTATAATTTTATTCCCGATAATTGATGTTACAAACTTTGGGGTCTTTGAGGTATGCAGGATCCTTGTATGTAACTTGCATAAATCCCATTATTTAAGCTGTCTTAATTGCTTTTGTGATTTCTTTCTGTTTCTTCCCACAAAGACCTGTTATGTGCCTTCCAATAAATGCGTCCAGTAAATTGAGAAATAAAATGGGACAAAAGTGGTACATTCCTATAATTTACATGCTTTCCACACGATATGTATGTTAAGCACGTCTGTATAAGAGACCACCTGAGCAGGCTTAGTGTGAGCAACAAGGCTGTTTATTCACTTGGGTGCAAGTGGGCTGAGTCTGAGAAAGGAGTCAGCGAAGGATGGTGGGATTATCATTGGTTCTTATAGGTTTGGGATAGGTGGTGGAGTTAGGAGCAATTTTTTTTTTTTTTTGCAGGCAGAGGATGGATATTACAAAGTACATTCACAAGTGTGGGAGGATATTACAAAGTACATTCACAAGGTCACAAGGGCAGGGAGGATGTATTGTCACAAGGAGGGGGTGGGGATGTTACAAAGTACATTCACAAGGGCGGGGAGGGTGTATTATCACAAGGGCGGGGAGGAATGTTACAAAGTACATTCACAAGGATGGGGAATATCACAAAGTACATTATCACAAGCGGGGGGAATGTCAGGATGGCTTGACCATGGTGTGGCCAGCTCAGAGGACCTTACATTCCTGTCTTTTTATGTTAATAATGAAGAAATAAAATGAGAAAGAGTAGTGAAAACCTGGGGTGAAAATTTTTAGGGCGGTATGGAAGGGTGATGGGCGACGTGTCTCAGGGCTGTTTCGATCAGGATTAGGGGTGGCGTGGGAACCTAAAGTAGGAGAGATGAGACTGAAGTAAGATTTTGGGATAAGGGGTGATATCGTCAGGTTGTTAACAGCAGCATTTGCCATATAGAGTGGTGATAGCCTGGATGTGGTTTCGTAGGAATTGAGAGATTAATCAGAAGACACAAGGCCCAAATAAGAGGAGGAAGATAGGTATTAGAGGACTAACGATTGGAAGAAGCCAGGATACCCAGTTCGAGAGTGGCCAGGTGGGTCCAGTGCAATTAGTTGCCTGATTAGAGCATTTTTGAGCTCTGTCTTTGAGTAGGCCAGACTGATTGAAGTAAAAACAACACTCTTCATTAAGAAATATATGGAGTTCTCCTTTTTCAGCAGTGGGTAAATCGAGGCCTAGGCAGTTCTGGAGGACAACTGCAGCTAGAGTCGACCTGGGCTTGGAGGACAGATGAAGTCTGTGATATACCTGTAATGCTAGCAGAGAAGTCATTAGAGAGGATGCAGAATGTTGTGACAGAGGTTGAGACGCCTGCTATTCCAGTTCCAAGTGCAATAGGGGAGGCAGAAAGTCCTAGACCCACAAGTAAAGGGATTAGTGGGATGACTCTTTTTTGTCGTGTTGGTGTCATGAGGGGGACAGGCAGTTGTTCGTTCCCATCTGCAAACTGGATTTTAGGGGTAAGGAAGATTAGAGTACATGTGTCCATCCAGTTGCCAGGTAGGCACATGTAGGTGGAAGAGCCACAAGAAAAGAAGAGACCTGTGTCAGGCAGAACTGTAAATGTCAAGTGAAAAGGTGAGAGGGTGTACTGAAAGAGGAATCCTGCACCCAAAATCCTAGAGCTCCAGCAAGGGCAGCAGCCGTCAGAGGTTGTAATGGGGATTGATGGTGCAACTGCGTAAAGGTTCGGTTCTCCAAACCATCATAACTGATATCTCCTGGTTTTACCTCAAACCGCCACCCTTAACTCTCTTTTGGAGTGGATAGAAGCTCTTCAGTGGCAAGGTACACTCCAATTCTTCAATCCTGAGGAAGTCCTTTCATCAGGTATATGAGAAAGCGCATAGTGGCTGCGAGTAACCTTTCACTGCTATTCATGGGGCTGGGTATAAGCAAGCAAGGGGACGGGCTAGGAGGAGAGTCAGAGGAGCAGGGGGAGGGTAGCCAAGGCTGGAGTGAGATGCAGGGTAGGTGTCTTCCTAAACAATAGTGACTGCCAGTGTTTTTGAGTTTGTCAGTAATGATAGAGGGCTTATCATTAATGTGAAGTTGGAATGCTCCCATCTGTTTGGTAATGTGTATGGCTGGGTTCTGGAGATAAAGAGTAAAGGAACATTTGGACAGTGGAAGGTTGCCTAAAGGGATTCCAGTAGGCTGTTGTCAGGAGATGCATAAAGGAGCGGCAACAGGGGTAGTTGTTTGTGTGGTTAGGGGTCCAAATATGGGGGCAGGGATCAAATTGACATAAGGAGAAAGGTGCCGGGTTAAGTAGATGTGGAGAAGTGTGACAGCTTGTTGGTTGCGAAATGTCTGGGGAGTTCTCACCACATCTGTCTAGAAACTAAAGAAGTTCCTCAGATGGGTAAAGACGAGGGCTATTAAAGGAGGTTCGGAGGTGCAGGGAGAAAGGAGAGGTAGCCCAGTCGGCCGGTAGAGCGGAGACGGCTGTGTAAGAGCAGGAAGAAAGGGAAATGCATAGCCAACAATTCTTTGCTAGAGAAGGATTGGAGGCAGTGAGGAGAGAGTGGGTGAGATTGATAGTATGCTGGAGGTAACTAGGGAGAGGTAGAGAGTGACTGGAGAATGGGGGCAAGGATAAAAGTGAGTGGAAAAGTAGAAAAAGGACTTCCTCACGATTGAAGAATTGGAGTGTACCTTGCCACTGAAGATCTTCTATCCACTCCAAGGGAGAGTTAAGGGTGGCGGTTTAAGGTAAGACCAGGAGGTATCAGTTATGATGGTTTGGAGAAAAAGTATAAACTGGCAGTGTAAACAAGGGCAGGGAATTAATGAGTAGTTGAGAATGGTGAATAGGAGTATAACTAGACAGAAGATAGTAGTGATGACAAGTTTTGGGGGCACAGTCCAAGTAGTGGGGGTGACTGTGTAAAGCCCTGTTGTAAAAAGCAGGGTAAGGACCAATAGACCTAATAGAATGAAGGGATGTATGAGGCTCATAAAGTTATTACTGTTCTTCAGAAATGTGAGTTCAAGGGAAGTAGGGGAAAGTACTTGTGACTTCCAGGAGGAAGAGGAGAGATCAGGCTGGCTGTCCGAGGGACACAGCTTTATTCTGGAATGGTGAACCCAAGGGGGAGGGTCCTGCAGGTGGACAGCAGTTGGGGTACTATAGATGACTAAGTAGGGTCTGGTCCATTGAGGTTGTAGAGTTTGAGGGGTCAGATTCCTAACAAGAACTGATCATCCAGCTAAGGTGTCTTCATATGGCTGGGAATCTAGAGTAGGCAAGAGAAGATTAGCAGCCTGGTGAATTTCCTGTCTAGCCTGCCAGAGGATTGGAAGATAGTCACCTAGAGGGCTGGTGTCTGGCACGAGGTTGGGACTGAACAAGAAGGTATGTCCATGTATTGACTAAGGTGAGAAACAGATGGATGGAAAGAAAGTAAATTATGAGAAAGAGCTTGACTGAAGTAATGGGGGCTGTCGCTGAAGCCTTGCAGCAGTACATTCCATATGAGTTGCTGAGATTGGTGGGTGTCAGGGTCAGTCCATGTGAAAGCAAAAAGAGGTTAGGATGAGGGGTGCAAAGGAATAGTGAAGAAAGCGTCTTTGAGGTCAAGAACGAAATAATGAGTTGTGGAGGGAGGTATTGAGGATAGGAGAGTTTATGGGTTTGGCACCACAAACAATTTGGTTAATTTGGTTAATAACATGACAATTTAACAATTTGGTTAATAAGACAATTTGGTTAATAAGGCGAAGATTGTGAACCAACCTGTCAGACTTGTCTGGTTTCTGGACGGGTAGGATAGGCGAGTTGTAAGGAGAATCTGTAGGCTTTAAGAGGCCATGTTGTAACAGGCAGGTGATAACAGCTTTAACCCTTTTAAAGCCTACTGTGGGATGGGATATTGGCATTGAGTGGGGTAAGGGCGATTAGGTTTTAATGGGATGGTAAGGGGTGCCTGATCAGTCACCAAGGAGGGAGTAGAAGTATCCCATACTGTGGATTAAGGTAGGGAGACATGAGAGGAGGATGTGAAGGAGGCTTTGAACTGGGGAAAAGGGTGGCAATAAGGTGTGGCTGTAGCCCAGGAATAGTCAGGGAAGCAGATAATTTAGTTAAAATGTGTTGACCTAATAAGGGAGCTGAGCAGGTTGGGATAACTAAAAAAGAGTGCATAAAATAATGTCCAAGTTGGCACCAGAGTTGGGTAGTTTTAAGAGGTTTAGAAGCCTGGCCGTCAATACCCACAACAGTTACAGAGGCAAGGGAAACAGGCCCTTGAAAAGAAGGTAATGTGGAGTGAGTAGCCTCTGTATCAATTAAGAAGGCACGGACTTACCCTCCACTGTAAGAGTTTCCTGAAGCATCTGTGATGGTCCAGGAGGCTTCCAAGGTGATTGGGCAGTGTCAGTCTTCAGCTGCTATGCCAACAAGATCTGGGAAGGAGTCAGTTAGACAGCCTTGGGCCAGAGTTCCAGGGGCTCTGGGAGTGGCTGCCAGGCGAGTTGGACAGTCCGATTTCCAGTGGGGTCCCATGCAGATGGGACATGGCTTAGGAGGAATCCTGGGCTGCGGCCATTCCTTGGTCCAGTGGCCAGATTTCTGGCACTTGAAGCAAGATCCTGGGGGAGGAGGTCCTGGAGGAATGCCTGGCCAGTGCAGTTTAGGCATTTTGAAGTTCTTGTGTGCTGGAGATGTGGCTGGGGTTTCTCTCACAGCGGAGGCAAGTAATTGCAACTCAGAAATAAGTTGCCACTTGGCTGCCTCTTCTCTATTATTGTACACCTTGAAGGCAAGATTAATTAAGTCCTGTTGTGGGGTTTGAGGGCTGGAATCTAATATTTGGAGCTTTTTGTAATGTTGGGAGTGGACTGGGTAATAAAATACATTTTGAGAATAAGACATTTGAGAATAAGATTTGAGAATAAGATGGCCTTCTGGGCCCTCTGGGTCTAGGGTGGAAAAGCATCTAAGGATTGTTGCCAAATGGGCCACGAACTGGGCTGGGTTTTTATATTTGATGAAAAAGTGCCTAAATGCTAACTGATTTGGGAGAGGTGGGATAAAGAAAAAGAAGCATTAACCTTGATTATGCCTTCAGCTCCAGCCACCTAAGAGGAAACTGTTAGGCAGGTGGCGGAGGGCTAGTCACAGAACGAAACTGTAAACCAGTGTGAGGAGGGGAGGTGATAGAAGGATTATAGGGTGGGGGAGCGGAGGCTGAGGGAGAATTGGGACCTAGCTTGGCCTGGTGAGGAGCAGCCTGGGGAGGAGGGGAGAGGTCAGACGGGTCCATAGAAAAGGAGGATTCAAAGGACTCAGAGCTTGGGGTGGAGATTGAAGGAAAAGACAGGAGAGAAAGAAGAAAGATTTGGGACGAGTTGCATTGGGAGCAGAGACTAGGTAGGGACTGATGTGTAAAGAAAATGCCTGGACGTCAGGCACCTCAGACCATTTGCCCATTTTATGACAAAAATTATCTAGATCTTGTAGGATGGACAAATCGAAAGTGCGATTCTCTGGCCACTTGGAACTATTGTCGAGTTTGTATTGGGGTCAAGCAGTATTACAGAATAAAATGTTTAGGTGTTAGGTCAGATGTTAGTCGAAGGGGTTTTAGGTTTTCAAGAACACATGCTAAGGGGGAAGAGGGAGGAATGGATGGCAGAAGATTGCCCATAGTGGAGAAGGTAAGTTTAAAGAGGAAGGTAGAGACACGGAGAAATGGAGGTGGGCAGCTACCAGTCTTCCAGTAGGCGTCCCTGACTGAGTCCTGGGCTGTACTGTGGGGAAGCAGCCAAAGCAGGCGTCCCCACAATTCACCTGCCACCAAGGGAATGTGGGTGAATGATCAAGGCAGGCATCCCCGCTATGATCAGACACCAAGGGAAGACTGTCTTCCCAAATCTGTGACCGATGTTGGAGTTTTTGAGTTCACAGATAAAATATGTCTCTTTTGTCTCTACTAGAGAGGAAAAAGAACTGGAATTGGAAGGATAGGGAGATTGAAGGGTAACAAGAGAGGCGGGAGAAGAGAGTGAAGAGACCGCTTACCTGATTTGAAATTGGTGAGACATTCCTTGGGCTGGTCTGAGGACCTGAGGTCCTAGGTGGATCTCCTCATGGAGTGAGGGCAAGGACAGGGATCTGGTCTCCTGAAGGAGTCCCCCTGGTCCGGGTCTTCAGCACCAAATGTCACATGCATCCATGTGAAAAGACCACTGAACAGGCTTTGTGTGAGCAATAAAGCTTTTTAATCACCTGGGTGCAGGTGGACTAAGTTCAAAAAAGGAGTCAGCAAAGGAAGATAGGAGAGGGGCAGTCTTGCAGGACTTGGTTAGACATTGGAAAATTACAGTTAAAGGTGGTTATTTATTGTTATCGGGGAGGGAGTCACAATGTGCTCGGTGGGGAGCTCATGAGACTCATTGTCCAGGGGAGGAATGTCACAAGGTCGACTGATCAGTTGGGTTGGGGCAGGAACAAATCACAATGGTGGAACGTCATCAGTTAAGGCAGGAACTGACTGTTTCACTTCTTTTGTGGTTCTTCAGTTGCTCCAGGCCATCTGGATGTATATGTGCAGGTCACAGGGGTTATGATGGCTTAGCTTGTGCTCAGAGGCCTGATAGTCCCCATACTTAAGAATGTGACTGCACTTGGAGGCAGGGTTCTTAAAGGGTAATCAAGTTAAAATGAGGTCATTAGGGTGGGTCCTAATCCAACATGACTGATACCCTTATAAAAAGAGAAACTCTGGGCTGGGCGCGGTGGCTCAAGCCTGTAATCCCAGCACTTTGGGAGGCTGAGATGGGTTGATCACGAGGTCAGGAGATCGAGACTATCCTGGCTAACCCAGTGAAACCCTGTCTCTACTAAAAAAATACAAAAAACTAGCCGGGCGAGGTGGCGGGCGCCTGTAGTCCCAGCTACTCGGGAGGCTGAGGCAGGAGAATGGTGTAAACCCGGGAGGCAGAGCTTGCAGTGAGCTGAGATCCGGCCACTGCACTCCAGGCTGGGCAACAGAGCGAGACTCCATCTCAAAAAAAAAAAAAAAAAAAAAAAAAGAAGAGAAACTCTGGACACAGACATGTACAGAGGGAAGACGATATGAATATACAGGGAAAAGATGGCCAAGTAAAGGAGAGAGGTCTCAGAAGAAAGAGCTCTGCCAGCACCTTGATCTCAGACATCTAGCTTTTAGAATTGTGAGAAAATATGCCGGGCGCAGTGGCTCACACCTATAATCCCAGCAATTAGGGAGACTGAGGCGGGTGGATCACCTGAGGTCAGGAGTTTGAGACCAGCCTGAGTAACATGGTAAAACCCCGCCTCTACTAAAAATACAAAAGTAGTCGGGCATGGTGGCATATGCCTGTAATCCCAACTACTCAGGAGGCTGAGGCAGGAGAATCACTTGAACCCGGGAGGTGGAGGTTGCAGTGAATCGAGATCATGCCATTGCACTGCAGCCTGGGCAACAAGAGCAAAACTATGTCAAAACAAAAACAAAAACAAAAGAATTGTGAGAAGATAAATTTCTGTTTTTTAAGTCACTCAGTCTGTGGTACTTTGCTATGGTAGCCATAGTAAGCTTACACATCAGGCAAGTGGTTTTCAAATAATAGACTGGCATTATCAAATTCAAAATAAATTAGGAGTGAAAACTTTGAAATAGAACAACAAACAGGCTGTGAAAATTTCAGGTGTATAGAGAAGACGGCTAATTATGAGACCACTGAGTAACATTTTAAGAGGAAGATAAAAATCAAATAACAATTAGGCCGGGTGCAGTGGCTCATGCCTGTAATCCCAGCACTTTGGAAGGCCCAGGAGGGAAGATCACTTGAGGTCAGGAGTTTGAGACCGCCTGGCCAACATGGCAAAACCCCGTCTCTACTAAAAAAAAAATTAAAAAAATGGCTGGGCATGGTGGTGTGTGCCTGTAGTCCCAACTGCTTGGGAGGCAGAGGCACGAGAATTGCTTAAGCCTGGAAGGCAGAGATTGCAGAGAGCTGAGATCGTACCACTGCGCTTTAGCCTGGATGACAGAGCAAGACTCTGTCTAAAAAAAAAAAAATTCAAATAGTAAGTTTTAGCTAAAAGATACATACTGAAATTTGGGGATTTTTCTATGATAATGATTTTTCATTAAAAAATTCTTGTTGCCTGGCCAAGATTATGGAAATCCAGAGTTTGATTCTGTGGGCTCATGGATTGCTAACATTACCAGATATCTTCTATATAAGTCAGGCATTGTTTGGGAAACAGTGGAGCCTTAACCTTTGGAATGATGATATCAGGGATAATTTGGATGATGTGGAACATCCAGATGTCTCCTACCCCCCCAAGGCCCTTAAACATTTCCTCTAACATTCACAAAATGAGTTTCCCTTGCTCCAGAATGCTGCTCCACTCCTGTGTATGAAGGAACTATTTCAGCTTTGCCTTAAGTTGCTGTTGCTGTGTTTTCTATTTAGACAGTGCTGCGGGAAAAAGTGAATAATTTCCCTCATATGTCTTTTCTCTTTGCATTAGGCTAATAACCAGAGTCAGAGCCCAAGGAGTAAAATGCAAAATAAAAGCATGAAAAAATGTTCATGGATTAAATTAATTCCAGGAATTTGATAATTTGCATCAGGGAAAATCTCCTAATGTTATTTGAATGGATCAGTCTAAGTATTTCTGTGTGATTTGGTATGTGGCTGGACCATCTATTCCATGAAGATGAGTGTGTTGTTGCTTCTTTTTTTTTTTTTTTTCTGTGAAATGAGTTAGTCAGTAAGGAACAGTGTGGGGAAAACTTGGGAAGGCAGCACATAGAGTGAAGCAAAGCACCTGTCCAGGATCCACTTGGGGTCCCCAAAAGGGACCACCTATTTCAGGGAGAAAGTAAGCCAGAGATCTCCAGCACTTATCATTATCACCATGGACACTTGATATCTTAGCTATAGGAGAGCCCCGCAGACTTCACAGGCCCTGAGCCCAGTATAGGGAGCTACCTTGAGTTCACATAGGTGAATTGCCCCAGAGAAGGAAATCCCATTGGGTGTCCCTCAGTCCCCAAAACCCAAGTAGCTATGGCATGGTGCCATTTTGAGAACAGATTCACTGCATACTGGCCTGGGGCACAATAGCTTTTACATCCCTGGGGTCCTGTCATTATCCCACCATGCCTACACAAAAGGCTCCAGTGCTACAACATTCGACAACCTCAGTGGACACAGCAGTATAACCATGACCCTGGCACCTGAGTCCAGGCAGTGCCCTATACTCCAACCAACAGGGAGTACACCACAGTGGGAGGCCACCCCCAAGACTTGGGGGAGCAGATGTGTATGTTTCCCAGGGCCTGAAAGCTGGCCATCTGGTGTCTGCCACTGCTGGCAGCCTCACCCCCTTGACTAGAAGATCTACCATGTATGTCCCCCAAGGACCTGAAGACTGGCCTGCTTAGCACCCACTGTCACCAGTGACTCTTCTCCCTTGACTAGTGGAGACTCTGCACCTGGTACATGTTACTCATTACAAGGGCCTGAGAACTCACCTGCCCAGTGGTCTCCATCCCAAGCAAGGCCACACCACTGCCACCACAAACACAGTCTGGGCCACTGAGACACTCACAGACATTGCTGTTGTTGACCATAGCCAAAGAGATCTCATGGAGACCATACCACTGCACCCTCCCCAAACCAAAGCCAAAGCACCATCCCAACTGACACTATAGGACACATCTACAGGAAAGAAATCTTTCCCTACGAAAGCTACACCACAAAATGGGAAGAGGTGACTAATCTACTACATGCACAGATATCAATGTAAGGACACAAGAAACAAGAAAAAGCAAGGAAACATGACACCTCCAAAGGAACACAATGATTCTCTCTAGTAACAGACTTGAAGAAAAGGAAATGAATGAAATGCTTGAAAAGAAATTCAAAATAATGATCTTAAGGAAACTCAGTGAGATACAAGATAATACAGATAGGCAATTTAACAAAATTAGGAGAGCAAGCCATGATTTGAATGGGAAATTCAACAAAGAAATAGATATCAAACAAAAAAAAAACAAACAGAAAATTTGGAGCTGAAGAATTTAACAAATAAAATAAAAAATATGGTTGAGAGCTTCAACAATAGACTAGATCAAGCAGGAGAAGTAATTTTGGAAATTCTTTTGAAAGAATTCAGAAAGACTTGAAATAACCCAGTCAGACCACCAAAAATAAGAAGTTAAAAACAAAAAGCTGGGCACAGTGGCTCATGCCTGTAATTTTAGTCACCTGAGAGGCTGATGTGGGAGAATTGCTTAAGCCTAGGAGTTTGAGACCAGCATGGGCAACAAAGTCACACCCCACCTCTGGGGAAAAAAAATTAGCCAGGTGTGGTTGCATGCATCTGCAGTCCTAGCTACTTGGGAGGCTGAGGTGGAAGGATCATTGTACCCAGGAGTTTGAGGCTGCAGTAAGCTATAATCATACACTGCACTCCAGCCTGGGTAACAGAGTGAGACTCTGTCTTTAAAACAAAGAAAAGAATGAAGAAAGCAGCCTAGAGGACTTGTGAAGCATGATTAAGTGAACAAATATTTACACTATGGATGTTTAAGGACAAACGAGAAAATATATAGAAAAACCCATTTAATGAAATAACAGCTGAAAATTCCCCAAGTCTTAGGAGAGATATAGACATCCAAATCCAGGAAGCTCAAAGGTTCCCAAACAGATTCAACCCAAAAAGGTCCCTTTCAAGTCATGTTATAGTAGAACTGTCAAAGACAAATAAATAATTCTAAAAACAGCAAGACAAAAGTGTTATTGCACACAACGAAATTCCCATTAGAGAAACAGCAGATTTCTCAGCAGAAAACTTACAAGTCAGGAGAGAATAGGATGACATATTCAAAGTGGTGAAAGAACAAAACTGCCAGTCAAGAAACTATACCCACCAAAGCTATCCTTCAGAATGAAGGAGAAATAAAGACTTTCCCAGGTGTATTGGGCCATTCTTGCGTTGCTATAAAGTAGTACGTGAAATTGGGTAATTTATAAGGAAAGAGGTTTTATGGGCAAATGGTTCTACAGGCTGCACAGAAAGCATAGTGGTATTTTGCTTCTGGGGAGGCCCCAGGAAGCTTCCAATCATGGTAGAAAGCAAAGGGGGAGCATGGACATCACAAGGCAAAAGCAGGAGTGAGAGAAGTTGGGGAGGTACCATACACTTTTAAGTGGCCAGATCTCATGAGAACTCACTACTGAGGACAGCACCAAGGGGATGGTGATATACTATTCACGATAAATTTGCCTTTATGATCCAGTCACCTTTCACCAGGCCCCACCTCTAACACTGGGGATTACAAGTCAACATGAGATTTGGGCAGGGACACACATTCAAACTACATCACCAGCAAGCAAAAGCTGAAGGAATTCATTATCACTAGACTGACCTTATAAGAAATGCTTAAGAAAGTCCTACGTTTGGAGGAAAAGGATGATTACTGCCATCATGAAATCACATGAAAGTATAAAACTCACAGGTAGAACAGTTATCCAAATGAGAAAGAGACAGGAATTAAACCTCATCACTACAGAAAACCACCAAATCACAAAGATAAACAATAAGAGAGAAAGAAAGGAACAAAAGAAATATAAAACAACTAGAAAACAATTAATGTCAGTAGTTTTTTTCTTACCTATCAATAACAATCTTTATGTAAACATTAAGTTCCCCAATTAGAAAGATATAGGCTGGCTGAATAGATAAAAAAAAATCAAGACTCAACTATATACTCTCTACAAGAAACTCACTTCACCTACAAAGACACACATAAACTGAAAGTGAAGGGATGAAAAAAGATATTCCATGCAAATAGAAATACAAAATAAACAAGAGCAGCTATATTTGTATCAGACTTAAACAGACTTCAAGTCAAAAGCTATAAAAAGAAACAGAGAATTATATAATAATAAAGGGTTCAATTCAGTGAGAGGATATAACAATTCTAAATATATATGTACTCAACACTGGAGTACTTACATATATAAAGCAAATATCATTAGATCTAGGGGGAGAGATATATATCAATACAATAATAGTTGGGGACTTAAATGCCCCACTGTCAACATTGGGCAGATTATCTAGACAGATAACCAACAAAGAAACACTGGATTTAAACTGCACCATAGACCAAATGGACCTAACAGACATTTACAGTACATTTTATTTAATAGTTGCAGAATAACTCATTTTTCTCATCAGCACATGGAACGTGCCATATGTTAGGCTACAACGCAAATCTCCACAAATTTTTAAAAATTGAAATCATATCAAGTATCCATGTTGCCCACAATGGAATAAAACTAAAAATCCATCACTAGAGGAACATTGGAAACCATACAAATACATGGAAATTAAACAACATGCTTCTGAATAACCAATGGGACAATAAAGAAATTAAGAAATTGAAAACTTTTTGAATCATATGAAAAGAGAAACACAAAATACCAAAACCTATGGGAGACATAAAAAACAGGAATAAGAGGGAAGTTGATGGCAATAAACAGCTATGTCAAAAAACTAGAAATCTTTTAAATAAACTATCTAATGATGTAGCTTGGAAGACTAGAAAAGCAAGATGAAGCCTAAGTCAAAATTAGTAGAAGGAAAGAAATTATAAAAATTAGAGCAGAAATAATCATAGTTGGGACTAGAAAAATGCAAAGAATCAGTAAATCAAAAAGTTGGTTTTATGAAAAGATTAAAAAATTAGACAAACTTTTAATTAAACTAAGAAAAAATGAGAGAAGACCCAATAAATAAAATCACAAATAAAAAAGGAGACATTACAACTGGTATCACAGAAATACAAAGGATCATTAGAAACTACGGTGAACAACTATACATCAACAAATTGGAAAATCTAGAGGAAGTGAATACATTCCTGGACATATAAAACCTACCAAAATTGAACCATAAAGAACTAGAAAACCTGAATAAACCAATAATGAGTTAAAAAATTGAATCAGTAGGCTGGGCGCGGTGGTTCACACCTGTAATCCCAGCACTTTGGGAGGCTGAGGCTGGTGGATCATGAGGTCAGGAGATCGAGACCATCCTGGCTAACACGGTGAGACCCCATCTCTGCTAAAAACACAAAAAATTAGCGGGGCATGGTGGCAGGTGCCTGTAGTCCCAGCTACTTGGGAGGCTGAGGCAGGAGAATGGCGTGAACCCGAAAGGAACAAGTTGCGGTGAGCCGAGATTGCGCCACTGCACTCCAGCCTGGACGACAGAGCCAGACTCTATCTCAAAAAAAAAAAAAAAAAAAAAACTGATTCAGTAATAAAACCTTCCAACAAAGAAAAGCCCATGACCAAGTGGCTTTACAGTTGAATCCTACACGATTTTTAAAGAACACCACTTTCTTCAAATTACTAAAAAAAAAAAATGGGGTGGAAATTCATCCTAACTCATGAAGCTGGCACTGCCCTAATACCAAAACCAGACAAGGATACAACCAAAGAAGAAAACTGTAGACCAATATCCCTGATGAACATAGCTATAAAAATCCTCAACAAAATACTAGCAAACCAAATTCAACACTATATCGAACGGATTACACACCATGAGCAGGTGAAGTTTTCTCTGGGATTCAAGGATGGGGCAACATACATAAATCAGTAAATGTGATACATCACATCAACAGAATGAAGTACAAAAACAGTATGATCATCTCAATACCTTCCTGCATCTCAATATCATTCTGTATTTGATAAAATTTAACATCCCTTCAAGATTTAAAAAAACCCAACAAATTCGGTACGCAGGCAATATACCTCAAGACAATGAACTCCATATATGACAAACGCAGAGTTACCACTTTGAACAGGTAAAAATTGAAAGCATTTCCTCTTAGGGCTTGAGCAAGACAAGGATGCCCACTCTCATCACTCTTCTGCACCATAATATTGGAAATTGTAGCCATAGCAATTAGGCAAGAGAAATAACATGCAAGTTGGACAGCAGGATATCAAATTGCAGATGACAGGATTGTGTATGTGTATATGTACACATATGCGGTAGTCATCTCTCTTTGCAGACAGAGTGTGTGACTGGTTGTACTGCTTGAAGTTTTCTCCATTAGCAGAATTTCCCTTAGCTATTCAGAGACATTGTATTATACTGCAGTACTATGGCAATGAATTTTTTAGTTTATGTAAGCATTTAGTGTAAAACTGTATCCAGAATTAGTGGGTTCTTGGTCTCACTGAGTTCAAGAATGAAGCCACTGATCCTTGCGGTGAGTGTTACAGTTCTTAAAGATGGTGTGTCTGGAGTTTGTTCCTTCAAATGTGTCTGGAGCTGCTTCCTTCTAGAGGGTTTATTATCTCACTGTCAGGAGCCATGCTGCAGACCTTCATGGTGTTACAACTTTTGAAGGCACTGGAGTTCTTTGCTTTTCCTGCTAGGTTCCTGGTCTTGCTGGCTTCAGAAATGAAGCTACACACATTCACTTTTACAAAGAGGATTACAGCTCTTAAAGGCATCCTCGACCCAGTGAGTAGCAACAAAAATTATTGCACAGAGTAAAAGAACAACACTTCCACAGCAGAAGGAAAAAAACTACAGCATGTTGACTCTGTTGGCTCAGGCAGCCTGCTTTTATTCCCTTATCTGACCCCACCCACATCCTGCTGATTGCTCCATTTTACAGAGAGCTGATTGGTCCATTTTGACAGAGTGCTGATTGGTCCATTTACCATCCCTGAGCTAGACACAGAGTGTTGATTGGTACGTTTATGATCCCTTAGCTAGACATAAAAGTTCTCCAAGTCCCCACCAGACTCAGGAGCCCAGCTGGCCTCACCTAGTGGATGTTGCGATAGAGGCTGCGGGTAGAGGTGCCAGTCCCCCGCAGTCCACTCACACTTCTCAGTTCCTGCGTGGTTGTTGGGACCCAGCCTGGTGGAGCAGGGGGGCAGCACTCGTTGGGGAGGCTCAGGCCGGCTGGGGCCGTGTGGGAGGCCACCGCAGGGCGTGGGGGAGGTTCGGGCGTGGCAGGCTACAGGTCCCGAGCCCTGCCCAGTGGGGAGGCAGCTGAGGCCCAGCAGCGACTGGGCCAGTACGGTTGGGGGACCCGGCACATCCACCGCAGCTGCTGGCCCTGGTGCTAAGCCGGTCAGCGCCCTGGGCCAGCGGCGCCCACCAGTGGCTCCAAGTGCAGGGCCTGCAGAGCCCACGCCCGCACCCACTCGCGCTGTACGTAGCCCCGATTCCTGCCCGCGCCTCTCCCTCTGCTCCTCCTTGCAAGCCAAGGGAGCTGGCTCCGGCCTCGGCCAGTCCAGAGAGGGGCTCCCACAGTGCAGTGGTGGGCTTAAGGGTTACTCAAGGACCGCCAGAATGGACGCCCAGACTGAGGAGGCGCTGAGAGTGAGGGGTAGCTAGCACATTGTCACCTCTCAAAACATCTATAAACCCATTCTTAGTTAAGTGGCTGTAAGGAATCTTCAATGAGGCCATGCATGTGTATTAAGGGGAAGTAATGAAGCAGGAATAGGTGTTCTGGAAATCTGTCCTCCCTGTTTAAACAATCAGCTTGTGGCCTTGGTACCTTTTGAGACTGATACATACTATTTCCACTTTGTGATGCACTAGCTGCTGTGTGTGTCTGACACACAATTTGTGATGGGTAGCTTAGTTCTCACGATCATTTGAGGTATGATGATCAGGCATTTAATCTTTGCCAAAACTCAGTAGAACTCCAAGACACATTTCTCCAAAGAAGACGTTTTCTGTAGAAAAAAGCAAGCCTTCAAAACTTTAAGTGGCAGCATTGTGATTCTTCTATTGCCACATTCTTGTGGTTCTGTATAGCATTTCATCTGTTGCAAAAGCTGACTATTATTGAATCTGCTAGGTCATAGGTCCAGGTGGCAGAACAGCTTTTAAGTTTCATCCAGGACCTGCTGTAGAACTTTGTTTTACTCGTGGATTCACACTGGCAGTATGCTCAAATATCTGTTTGCTGTCAAATCAAGATAGACCCAAATCATGTATGTGTCTGTTTTCCTTACATGAAGTGCAGTGTTCAGCAACTTCTTTATTTCAGAGGAGCTATCTCAACATGACCCAGACTACTGAACCCCTAGAGATGTCATTGAGGTAACAGAGTATCTGCCATCCTGGATCACATATGTGTATCACTTTGACAAATAGGATACTTGCTATTTTCTGCTCATCAGTTCTACTCAGCATGATGTGATCTGTGAGATGAGTTGGCGTGATTTTCTGTGGCATTTCAAGACAATCAGTGTCTCTGTGAATTAGATCAGAGGTTGATGTTTTCTGTAAAGGACCATGTACCGAATATTTTAGGCTTTGTGAGCTGTGTAGTGTGTGTTACAACTATTCAACCCTGTAGTGTGAAAACAGCCATATGTGAGCAAATGAGTGTGGCTGTGTTCTACCAACACTTCGTTTATGTGAAATTTGAATTTTATTTTACTATTTATTTATTTTTAAATATCTTTTATTACACTACTCAGATAAATTTGAATTTCATATAATTCTTATTTATCTTTACATAAATTCATCATTTAATTTTTGTCAACCATTTAAAAATATGAGGACGATTCTTAGCTTATGGACCATACAAAAATGTGTCAGGATGAATTTCGTCTGTGGGTTGCGATTTTCTTACACTTGGGTTAGATTATGGCAGAGATTATGGCAGAGATTATGGCAGAGAAAAAATTGACATTGACACCTAAGGAAAGACCATGAAAGTATATTGCTGACTCTACCTGGTGAAGGCAAACTGTTCCTGTGATCCTTATACATTGTTATACAGAAATAAACATATAACACTGCATAGTAGACGCCACAGGCTGTACTGATTCACTCCACTAAAGAAACCAAATCTGAATCAGTAGCTGCAACTTAACTCACCACCTAATTTATTTTATGATAATCTATAGTCAGTTTCCATGATACCTCTGCCTTCTGACATGTCATATAAGCAAGTTAAATGGTAATGTAATAGGAATCACTACCTTAGAATCTCAAGTTTTTGATAGTAACACTAATCTCTGCTATTCCTCCACAGAATTTTAAAGTATAATAAAATACAGTTAGTTAGAAATAATTATATGTAGAGTATAATGGTGATTTAAATATATATATGTTTTTATGTGTGTGTGTATGTATATATAAAACTAATATATATATCACAATATTAAAATGGTTTTTATTGGCCAGGAGTGGTGGCTCACACTTGTAATCCCAGCTCTTAGGGAGGCAGAGGCAGGAGGATAGCTTGAGCTCAAGAGTTTGAGACCTGCCTGGGCAACATAGCGAGACCCTGTTTTTATTTGGTCATGGAGTTACGTTTAATAGTTTTTACTTTTGTACTTTTAAATATTTCATTTCTTGCAGTGAACATGTATTCCTTTACAGTCATAAAAAAATCTAGTTTGGGCTGGGTGCAGTGTCTCACGCCTGTAATCCCAGCACTTTGGGAGGCGGAGGCGGGTGGATCACCTGAGGTCAGGAGTTTGAGACCAGCCTGACCAACATGAAGAAACCTCATCTCTACTAAAAATACAAAATTAGCCGGGCGTGGTGGCGCATGCCTGTAATCCCAGTTACTCAGGAGGCTGAGGCTGAGGCAGGAGAATTGCTTAAACCTGGGAAGCAGAGGTTATGGTGAGCCGAGATCACTCAATTGCACCCCAGCCTGGGCAACAAGAGTGAAACTTCATCTCAAAAAAAAAAAAAAAAAAAAAAAATCTAGTTTGTTTTTTGTGTGAATCACTTTTGTTTTTAAACTTTTTGTATAAGCCAGCTGTGGTGGCTCAAGTCTGTAATTCCAGCACTTTGGGAGGCCAAAGTGGATGGATCGCTTGACCTCAGGAGTTTGAGATCATCCTGGGGAACATGGTGAAACCCCATTTCTACAAAAAATCCAAAAATTAGCCAGGAATGGTGGCTCGTGCCTGTGGTCCCAGCTACTTGGCGGGGCTGAGGCGGGAGGATTGCTTGAGCCCAGGAGGCAGAGGTTGCAGTGACTTGAGACTGTACCACTGCACTCCAGCCTGGGCAGACAGGGTGAAACCCTGTCTCTAAAAACAAAACCAAACCCAACTTTTTGTAGAGATGAGGTCTATATTGGCCAGACTTGTCTCGAACTCGTGGCCTCAAGTGATTCTCCTGCCTCAGCCTCCCAAAGTGCAGGGATTATAGAAGTGAGCCACTGTGTCTGGCCTGAATCACTGTTAAAGTCAGAATACTAAATTTAACTAGATGAGGGTCTATAAATGTAATCCTGAGAATAGTTGTACGAAAACTAACCTCAGCAGATTTAAATGTTTGAATCAAAAGTCACCACGCCAATTTCACAACAATTTCAATTAGTTCATTATTCTTATTTTATTCTTTAATTAAATATTTGAATTAACATACATTTGGTCTTTATCATTTTACATATATTTTCAAACAGAATCCTAAAAGCTTTAAGTGAAAGAAAATAATTAATGGCACATAATTTTTATAAATGCTTCCCATACTGGTGTTAATAGTGTATGAAATATATAACATTAAACTAGACAATTCAGTACTGTTGCATTTAACGACTGTGTTATTAAAATAAAGGAAGGGCTGGGCGCGGTGGCTCACGCCTGTAATCCCAGCACTTTGGGAGGCCAAGGCAGGCGGATCATGAGGTAGGAGACTGAGACCATCCTGGCTAACACGGTGAAACCCCGTCTCTATGAAAAATACAGAAAATCAGCCAGGCCTGGTGGCAGGCGCCTGTAGTCCCAGCTACTCGGGAGTCTGAGGCAGGAGGATCACTTGAGCCCAGGAGGCGGAGCTTGCAGTGAGCTGAGATAGTGCCATTGCACTCCAGCCTGGGCCACAGAGTGACACTCCATCTCAAAAACAAACAAACAAAAAATAAAATAAAATAAAGATGGTTTGCCACTGTCTTTTTGTGGTGAAGCAGAGTGCATGTGAGTTCTCAGTCACCACTGCAGTCCTAGACACTCCTCTTAGCACTACCACTACTTAGTTATTTGAACAAAGAAATAAAGATCATGTGCTTTCTTCAAGAGTGCACGTGTTGGAAATCTTTTATCATTTGGGTATATATTGGCTGGTGTTCATAGTGGGAATGAAAGCAAGGTGTCAGGACGGGCGTGGTGGCTCACACCTGTAATCCCAGCACTTTGGGAGGCCGAGGGGGGTGGATCATGAGGTTAGGAGTTAGAGACCAGCCTGGCCAATATGGTGAAACCTCGTCTCTACTAAACATACAAAAATTAGCTGGGCATGGTGGCACGTGCCTGTAGTCCCAGCTACTCAGGAGGCTGAGGCAGAAGAATCGCTTGAACCCAGGAGGCAGAGGTTGCAGTGAGCCAAGATTGTGCCACTGCACTCTAGCCTGGATGACAGAGTGAGATTCCATTTCAAATTAAAAAAAAAAAAAAAAGAAAGCAAGGTGTCATTGGGAAGGACAGGTTCAGGAAAAGACTTTGACCACCTGTAAATGGAAGGCCTTAGACACAAATTATCTGACTTGGGAAAACCCTTCCACAACCCCTTATGTTTGGGAAAAAAGAGTACAGAAACAGGAAAGGAGCACTGGGCTGGGTTTAGGAGTCTTTGATTTCCGCAAGACTCTACTAATAAGTAAAGGTGTGACCTTGAGTTATCACTTAACTTCGTTTTCTATCAGCTTTTCTATGTTCAAGAGATGGGATGAGTCAATTGCTTTCTTGGGCATTTCACTGTATTCTCTCACATCTCTCTTCTGAACTCCTACCTGAATTTACCTCTTTCTAGCACAAATAGTGCTCTCTCCCAATTACTGTTACAATGGCTGGCACTTGTACCCTATTCCTCACTTCCTCAGCCCTGCCCCACTAACCTGTGAGCTCCTTGAAGTCAATACCATGTCTTATTTAATTTTGTATTCCCAGCATTCAATAACTGGCAGGAGCAGGCATGTGAAAACAACAATTTATAAATGATCAATTTGTGAAGACTACAGTCTGTGGAGACTCTAATCATAGGCTGGATCTTTTTTTTTTTTTTAGACGGAGTCTTGCTTTGTCGCCCAGGCTGGGGTGCAGTGGTGCGATCTCGGCTCACTGCAACCTCCGCCTCCTGGCTTCACGCTATTCTCCTGCCTCAGCCTCCCGAGTAGCTGGGACTACAGGCACCCGCCACCACGCCTGGCTGATTTTTTGCATATTTAGTAGAGACGGGGTTTCACTGTGTTAGCCAGGATGGTCTCGATCTCCTGATCTCGTGATCTGCCCGTCTCGGCCTCCCAAAGTGCTGGGATTATAGGCATGAGCCACCGTGCCCAGCCAAGCTGGCGCTTCTTTTGTAGTGGATATTATTGATGGAAGAGGAAGGAAGGGAATACATTTCTATTGAACTCCTATATCTAGCCATTAAATATTTTTATTTACTGCATGTATGATATACGTATAATTATTGCAATTTCACAGCACACAAAGTGCATGATTTGCCTCAGCAGGTGGCCAACTCAGAATATTAAACTCAGGATTCTCTTAACTTCATAACCCGGGTTCATTTCACAGCAATATGGCTTTAGTGGCAGTAATTGGTGGTATAGCCTCTATAAAATAAGATTATTGCTACAGATTTAGGAAAATGGAACTTAGGAGTGCTTGGACTGGAAAAAGCCTTTTTGAGATCCTAACTATGTAAAGCTTACTTCAGCAGAGTTACTACTTGTAATATTTATTCAAACAGTTTCAGAAAGGAGAATGACATGGGATGAGGGATGGCAGACGGTACTTATTGTATTTTACCATTAATACTTTTTTTAAAAAAAATTTTCCTTTCATCATTCCTCAGTGCTTCAAAAAAGCCGGATTTTTAGGTCATGCACAGTGGCTCACCTTGTAATTCGAGCACTTTGGGAGGCCAAGGCAGGAGGATTGCTTGAAGCCAGGAGTTCAAGACCAGACTGAGCAACATAGCAAGATCCTGTAACCTGTCTCTACTTCTGAATTAAAAAAAAAAAAAAAAAAGTTAGCCAGGCGTGGTGGTGTGTGCCTGTAGTCCCAGCTACTTGAGAGGCTGAAGTGGGAAGACCCTTTGAGCCCATAAGTTTGTTCGAAGCTGCAGCGAGCCATGATCTTGCTACTGCACCCCAGGCTGGGTGATAGAGGAGCGAGACCTTGTCTTAAAAAGCCTCATTCTGTGTTTATGTAAATGTTTATGCATCTGCCCTTGACTCTGCCTCGGTATTTTCTATAACTTTGTATCTCATTCTGACACTATATACTACGTAGATCAATAAATTCTTGTTGAATGTCTATCATCTTTCTCTCTTTAAAAATTTATCCTAAGATCTTAATTTTATTTATGTATGGGAATTTCTTCTATTCCAAGTAGAGAGGGGCAACATCAAGGAGATTTAAAAAGATACAATAATATTTTGTGAAGACATAGCAAGCATGGTGTCCAGACCCTACTTCAGTGAAGAACTTGTTTTCCCAACTACTGGGAGTGTTACGAGGGGAAAGCCTTCAGCTAGCAGTGTCTTCAGGGACTACATCAGCTTCGTAAGTGACTAAGGTGAGGCACCCTTACTAGGACAGCCTACATCCAGTGATCAAGGTGGAGGTATAAAGTCCTGGCTGTTTTAGTCCACTGTGGGACAACTCTGCCAATTCAGCTTCCTTTTAAGAAAATTAAGCTGGGATTTTTTTTTCTTTTCTTTCTTGAGACACAGTCTTGCTCTGTTGCCTAGGCTGGAGTGAGTGGTGCACTCCTGGCTTACTGCAACCTCGGCCTCTGGGGTTCAAGCGATTGTTGCCTCAGCCTCCTGAGTAGCTGGGATTACAGGTGCGTGCCACAGTGCCCAGCTAATTTTTTGTATTTTTAGTAGAGATGGGGTTTCACCATGTTGACCAGGCTGGTCTTGAACTCCTGACCTCAAGTGATCTGCCCACCTCGGCCTTCCAAAGTGCTGGGATTACAGGCATGAACCACCATGCCCTGCCCTTTCTTTTTCTTTTCCTTTCTCGCTCTGTCGCCCAGGCTGGAGTGCAGTGGTGCAGTCTCGGCTCACTGCAAGCTCCGCCTCTTGGGTTCACACCATTCTCCTCCCTCAGCCTCCCAAGTAGCTGGGACTACAGGTACCCGCCACCATGCCCAGCTAACTTTTTGTATTTTTAGCAGAGACGGGGTTGCACCATGTTAGCCAGGATGGTCTTGATCTCCTGACCTCATGATCTGCCTGCTTTGGCCTCCCAAAGTGCTGGGATTACAGCTTCCTTTTTTTTTTTTTAGACATGATCTGGCTCTGTCGCCTAGGCTGGAGTGCAGTGGCATGAACCTGGCTTGCTGCAACCTCCTAGGCTCAAGTGATCCTCCCACCTCAGCCTCCTGAGTAGTGGGGACTACAGGCACCTACCACCACTCCTGGATAATTTTTTTTTGTATTTTTTTGTAGAGATGGGGTTTTGCCATGTTGCCCACCCTGGCTTTGAACTCCTGGTCTCAAGCGATCTGCCTTCTTGGTGTGAGTCACTGTACCAGGCCAGGATTCTTTTTTTTTTTTTTTTTTTTTTTTTTTTTTTATGGTGGCAAGGTTTAGTAAAGTGAAAGGGAAAGTAAAGGGAAAGCAAGAGTAAAGCTTCCACCTTGTGGAAGCGGACCCGGAAGGGTTTCTGTTTCTGGCTTGGGTGTCTTATGCTTATATCCCCTTATGACTCCTCCCCTTTTCCTTTTTCTGTCCTATAGGATTAGCTTATTTTCTCTCCACTTGTGAGTTGGCAGGCCTGACTGGTTAAAAACATCAGGCTGCAGCTAGAGCTTAAACTCCCTATATGATTGGTTGAAGTTTCAATCCCTTAGCTTGCAGCTATGACTCATTTTGGCTTAGGGGAAAGTCCCCTTTGATTGGTTGAAGTTTCAATCCCTTAGCTTGCAGCTATGACTCATTTTGGCTTAGGGGGAAGTCCTCTTAGGGAAGTCCCTATTGCCCCAGGAAGTCCAGCCAACTTAACCACTTAGTCCCTCAGTCCCCCCTTTCAACAGGAAAGCCCAAGTGCTATTGGGAAGTTGGGCGATGATCATTCTAGCTACTTCCTGCTGAACTGGGGGGTAGAAGGGGCTCTGCAGTTGAGGTTTCCTCAGGAGGGGAGTCTTTGGTGTTGTGGAGTGAGAACAGGTTGGTGGGTCGGTCTAGGGATCCTTGATAGTAGGTGCTAGTGGTGGTCATTTGGGGCTCCATTTGTAGAACCATTTGCAGTTTCATGGATTCTGTTCTGAAAGAGGCAAATTTTACAAGGAGGGTAAAAATGCAGGGTCCAAAGATAACCAACATCACAATAGCCACCAAGGGTCCCAAGAAGGGGAGAAGCCAGGGCATCCATTGGTTGACAATATTCCAAGGTCCTGTGTCTTGGAGCTCTTGTGCCCGGCACTGTATCCTGTCTCACAGCTCCTTAACCTTCTCGGTGACAATTCCGGATTGATTAATGAAATAGCAGCACTCTTCTCCTAGAAAAAGACAGATTCTACCTCTTTTGGCTGTTAATAAGTCTAGGGCTCTCCGATTTTGAAGGGCTGTTGCTACTAAAGAGTTAAGCTGGCTTTGTAAGGTGACCAGTGAATCTGCGACTCATTCCATGTCATCATTTAACTCTTGTGATAATTTGTAATAGAATTGGCTTGAGGTGGTAATGCCTCCAATGCCGGTTCCTAGTCCTCCTAGTATCTCAGCCCTGATAATGAATGGTAGGACGTCCAGGAAGACTGAGACACTGGGTTTGATGGATCTTTAAAGGCAAATAAAAATTGAGAGTCAGCATGGAGAGGGATGTAGAAGAAAGCATCCTTAAGATCTAGGACTGTAAACCATTCTGCTTCCTCTGGTATCTGGGAGAGTAGAATATAAGGATTAGGTACAACTGGATACAGAGGAACAACTGCCCCATTGATAATTCTGAGGTCTTGCACTAACCTCCATTGTCTGATGGGTTTTTGTATGCCTGGAATAGGGATGTTGCATGGACTGTTGCATGGCTTTACTAATCCCTGTGCTTTTAGGTCTTTGGTGATCTTTTGTAACCCTTGTTGGGCTTCTGGTCTGAGGGGGTACTGCCTTTGATAAGGAAATGAGGTAGGATCCTTTAATTTAACTTGAATTGGACAAGTGTTTTTTGCTTGTCCGTATTGTCCTTCCTCTGCCCAGATGTCAGGATTAACTCCCTCCTCGAGTAGAGAGCAGCAAACAGGTATTCCTTCTCCTATATTCAAGTATATTAATGTCCCTGCTTTAGCTAATATATTCCTCCTAGTAAAGGAGTAGGACTCTCAGGCATAATAAGAAAGGCACGCGAGAAAAATAAGGTTCCTCAGTCACAAATAGGGGGTGGGAGAAATGCCTAGTGACTGGCTGTCCTAGGACCCCTTTGATGGTGACAGATCTGGAGGATAGTTGTCCGGGACAGAAGAGTAAAACTGAGAAGGCTGCACCAGTGTCCAGGAGGAAGGTGGTTTCCCGGCCCTCAATAGTTAAGCTTACCCGGGGCTCTGTGAGGGTGATGGCATGAGCTAGCGCCTGCCCCAGGCACTCTCAGTCCTGTTGTTGAGCCACCTGGTTAGTGGCCTCTGGCCTAGAGGACCTTCACCCTTGGGGGCAGTGTGCCTTCCAGTGATCCCCCTGGCACAAGGGACATGGATGAGGGGGCGGCTTACTTTCGTTTGGACAGTCCTTTTTGAAGTGTCCCTGTAAGCCGCACTAATAACAAGCCCTGTTAGGTGGGTTGCCTGCCCGGCCCTTCTTTCTTTCGGAGCCGCGGACGTTCGTCTGCCTGAGGGCCATGACTAAGGCGGCGGCCTTTTTCTTGTCTCATCTGTCCCGTTCAGCCTGCTCCTCCTGATCCCTGTTATAAAACACTGAAGTTGCCAAATTCAATAGAGTTTCCAAATTTTGCTCGGGGCCCGGGACAGACTTTTGAAGTTATTTTCTAGTGTCTGTAGCTGACTGAGTGATAAACTTATCCTTTAAAATTAGTTGGCCGTCATTAGAGTCAGGTGACAAGGAGGTATACTTTCTTAATGCCTCCCTTAGTCTCTCTAAAAATGCCGTAGGGTTTTCTTCCTTTCCCTGTATTATGGTGGACATCATTGAGTAATTCATTGGCTTTTTTTCTGGTCTTTCTTAATCCCTCTAGTATACAAGTCAGTAAATGCCTGTGACTCCAGTCTCCATGCTCCAAATTGAGGTCCCAGTGGGGATCCACACTGGAAACCACCTGTTGGCCTGTGGGAATTGTTCCCTTTCTTTTGATGCCATTTTATCATTTACCTGGCTTAGGTACCAGAGATCCCCAAACTCCCGGGATGCAGCTGATGTGGCCTCTTTTTCACTGGGAGTTAATGTTCGACCTAACAACAACATGCTATCTCTCTATGCTAAATCAAAAGATTGTCCTAATCCCTGTAAGACATCTATGTATCAATCAGGATTATCTGAGAATTTTCCTAGGTCCAGTTTGATCTGTTTAAGTCTGAGAGGCCAAAGGGGACATGTACTCATGCCGGGCCAAAGTCTCCTTCTCCCATGGCTTGGAGGGAGCACAATCGAGGGCCATTGGCGCCTTGTGGTTCCTTGGCTATCTTTTTGTCTGGTTCCTTTTGGGGCGTAAGGGCCAAAGGAGAGTTCTTACTAGTGGAAGGGGGAGCTCTGGGGAGACCTGAGTATGGGGGTAGGCTTTGAGGAGCCCTGGAAGGATGTAAATTACATTTTTTACATAATTGTGGGTTATCCCTTAGTGAGAAAAAAAACCTGTACACATGGCACTTCACTCCCTTTGCCCTCTCGTTTACAAAAGAGATCTAGCTGTAGGATGGTATTATAGTTTATACTTCCTTCGGGTGGCCATATCTCTCCTCTGGAAAGAGGATATTACGGCCAGGCAGTGCTGCAGAAAAATATAAGTCACTTCTTCTTCAGTGTTTGAGAATCAAATTGGTCCCAGTTATCCCGAATATACCTCAGGCGTGGCTTTGCTTTTGAGGGAATGTCTCCCATCTGAAAGGAGAATGTAGGAGTGCCTGCACCCCTAGTCATCCCCTAGCGAGCACTAGCCCTAGGGCATCCCCTATGGTTCTAGTGTCCTTTTCTTTCCAGGGTGCACAGCCACCCATGGAACACTGCTTATTGGATTTAATTGCACTTACTGATGTAGCAGTTTTGCCCGCACTCATTTCCTGCCCTTTTTTAGCCACAAAAAAAGGGGGCCAGGGCTGTTGGATTTTAGTGGCTCCTTACCAGCATGCCCACAATTGCCTTTGCATCTGCGAGTGGGTCTTAGGTTCGGGGTGTATTTTGAGCACAGAGACCAGGCACCAGTTAGCATATTTCTGGGCTTGGAGCTGTCCCAGCAAGATAAAGTCCTTGAAAATGGCACTGAAGCACAACAGCTTCAGGGTAGGCAGTGACAAATTGGAGGACCAGTGCTTTTTGTACCCAAATTTTTGGTCCCCTATTCGCCCTCATAAGAATATTCATTGACCTTTGGACTTGAATCGGGGGACCCATTGTCTATTATATTGTTTTCAGCCCATACGTCCGACAGCTTCGAGTGGAGAAGTTCTACAGTTCTAATTGCTGATCCCAGACAGGAAAGGTGCTAATTAAAGTAGCCTCTACAATCTGGAGTAAGATTAGGGCAACAAAAGGAAAAATGTCCTAGGTCTTCTATCAGCCACTGACATGTCTTTTGATGTCCCGGATAGTGTCTAGGGTACAGGTTATGAGGGACAGGTCACGTATAAGTATATTGATACCATTTGCATAAGAATAAGCCTGAGGACACCATGGGCAAGGGTCTTTGGATTGCCACCCTCCTTGACTTAGGCTCCTAGCCAAAAGATTCTTAGACTCAGGGGTGAGAAAGATCCTAGAGGATAGGGCCTCAAGAAAGTCTTCTCTGAGGACGTCAGAGTCTTCTCTGACCCAGGAGGCCTGGGTCAGAAAAGGCAGAGAATGCATGCATGGGCAGCTGTGGAGTAGAGGCTTCTCACTGTGCCATGATCTCAACTGGGTCAGTGCCAGGAGTTTGGGAAGAAAGTTTTCCACCTCTAGCCAGCCCTCGGCTTTTCCCAGGAAAGGTAGAGAAAGGTGGAACTGGTTCCAGTTAAACCAGTGCTCCCAGCCTGGAGGGCCGGGGGTTGTTAGAGAGCTCTTTCCCAGAAAGCCTCACACCCATGTCTTAAGTCCGGCGGCCATGCTTGTCGCTTTTAAATGGCCGACAGGTACCTGGTGTTTTCTTCCAATTTCTAGTGAGAAGATAGAACAGAATAGCAAGCAAAAGGGGTCTGAGTTTACTCACTGCTTTGGAGAAATTCCGGACGGGACTCCAGAAATGAGACAGGAAGACTTCTCCTGATCGAAGGTTTTCCTCGATCGAAGGGTTTGTGGTCTCACAGGCTTCAAGGAATGAAGCCATGGGCTGCAGTGGGGAGTGTTACAGCTTGATTAGAGAAATGCGCAGACCCAAAGAGTGTGCAGCGGCAAGATTTATTAAAGCGAAAGCGAAAGTAAAGCTTCCCCATGGTGGAAGGGGACCCAGAAGGGTTGCCTAGGATTCTGTAACTTAATTATTCTCTCTCTCTCTTTTTAAATTGAAGTATGTTCATTAATGAATTATAAGTAATTATCACTAACCCACAAAGTATTTTGGACCCATTACCTCATTCAAATAAATTGAGTGAACCATTTCCTTTAGGAAACCCCAACTAGAAAACTATTTTTCATTTTCTTCTGTCCCTTCTCTATGTTATATCAAACTTTATTTCATTTATTTATTTTCTCAGATAGGGTCTCACTCTTTCGCCCAGTTCAGAGTGCAGTGGTGCAATCCTGGCTCACTGTGGCCTCGAACTCTTGGGTTCAAGTGATCCTCCTGCCTCAAGTAGCTAGGACTGCAGGCATGTGCCACCACATCTGGCTAATTTTCAAACTTTAGTATATCGTAAAAGTTTATGGGCCAGGTATGGTGGGTCATGCCTGTAATCCCAGCACTTTAGGAGGCCAAGGCGGGTGGATCACTTCAGGTTAGGAGTAACATCTCAGCCTGGCCAACATGGTGAAACCCCATCTCTACAAAAATATAAAAATTAGCTGGGTATGATGGCAGGTGCTTGTAATCTCAGCTACTCAGGAGGCTGAGGCAGGAGAATCACTTGAACCTGGGAGGGGGAGGTTGTAGTGAGCTGAGATTGCGTCACTCCACTCCAGCCTGGGCGACAGAGCAAGACACTGTCTTAAAAAAAAAGAAAAAAAAAATTTATGGGTGAGGAAGCTGGGCATTTGATCCTTCTATTTAATTTAATTTAATTTAATTCAATTCAATTCAATTCAATTGAGACAGACTCTTGTTCTGTCACCCAGACTGGAGTGCAGTGGCATGATCTCAGCTCACTGCAACCTCTGCCTCCCGGGTTCAAGTGATTCTCCTGCCTCAGCCTCCTGAGTAGCTGGGATTATAGGTGTCTGCCACCACAAGCGGCTAATTTTTGTATTTTTAGTAGAGACAGGGTTTCACCATGTTGGCCAGGCTGGTCTGGAACTCCTGACCTCAAGTGATCCACCTGCCTCAGCCTCCGAAAGTGCTGGGATTACGGACTTGAGCCACCACACCCAGCCCCTTTTATTGTTTAAAAATTGGATTCATATAATACTTGCTGAGGGTACAGGATAGAATAGAAAGATTGTGGGTGTTGGAGTCACACTAAGGGTTATTCCAAGTCATTGCAGAAGTAAGAAAACAAAAACAAACTGGGAGTTAATATCCTAGCTAATGTATGTAAAACACCTAGCACATAGCCAATATTTAGTTAATGTTAGTTTAATTTTCTTTTCTGTATTGTGTTTTAGAAACTCTGGTACTAACTTCATATTATCTCATTTCCTTGTATCCATTCTTCCCAGCGAAAATCTCTCTTCCTCCCAAGTCAGTAATTCCAAACCATAGCCCAGATGATATTTTTCTTCTTTTTTTCAAAAAAAATTTTTCTTAGTTCTTTTCATCAGACCTAATGATCTTTTTATTTTTATTTATTTTTTGAGATGGAGTCTTGCCCTTTCTCCCAGGCTGGAGTGCAGTGGCATGATCTCGGCTCATTGCAACCTCTGCCTCCCAGGTTCAAGCGATTCTTCTGCCTCAGCCTCCCGAGTAGCTGGGACTACCAGCACATGCCACCATGCTCTGCTAACTTTTGTATTTTTAGTAGAGACAGGGTTTCACCATGTTGGCCAGGCTGGCCTGGAACTCCTGACCTCAAGTGATCCACCCACCTCAGCCTCCCAAAGTGCTAATGCTGGGATTACAGGTGTGAGCCACCATGCCCAGTCCCTAGTGATCTTTTTAAAATGAAAATTTAATTAGTCACTTCACTACTTAAAATTTGAAAACTTTCTATTGCTTCTAAGATAATGACCTCAATTCTTACCTTGGTCTTTTAACAACCTGAATTATCTGACCCAGACTCATCTCTTAATAAGGCTGCTTTCCTTCCTCACTCTCTCTACTCTAGTTTCATTAAGCTTTCGTTTAGCCCCTGTACTTTTTGTGTCTCTCTGTAGTCCCCACTGCCTGGAATGCCCCACTCCTCCCTATCCCCTCCCCCTTGGTTAGTTAGCTCTTTCCCATCCTTTAGATGTCAGCCCAGAAAAGCCTTTTCTGACCTCGTACCCTCCCCATGATTTAAGTCAGTGGTATGCACTGTCTTATGACCTTGCGATGTTCCTTCACTTTGAGACACTCATTGAAATTTGTAATTAATCATCACTGTGATTCATTAATCATTGTCTGTGCTTCCCACAAGACTCAGTTCCTTGAGAGCGGAAAGCTTTTTTCATAGCTTGTTTCATAGTAGGCAGGCAGTAAACACTGTATAATTTAATCTGCAAAAACCCAGCAAAGCGTGTGAATGTGTGTGTATATAATTTTATTATTATTTTTCAATATGTCAGGAAACTGAAGCTCATTTAAGGCTAAAGTCATTTAGCTTATAAGTGCAGAGTACCTTACAATTTTACAAAGGCATGCTTCTTTTTATGAGTGTTTCAAATATACCTTCCTTTTCTCTTTTGTATTACCCATGCATAATATTCTTAATGTCCAAGAACAATATTCTTTTTTTTTTTTTTTTTTTTTGAGACGGAGTCTCCTGTCACCCCGGGTGGAGTGCAGTAGCACGATCTCACCTCACTGCAAGCTCCGCCTCCTGGGTTCACACCATTCTGCTTCAGCCTCTGGAGTAGCTGGGACTACAGGTGCCCACCACCACATTTGGCTGATTTTTTGTATTTTTAGTAGAGACAGGGTTTCACCGTGTTAGCCAGGATGGTCTCCATCTCCTGACCTCATGATCCACCTGCCTCAGCCTCCCAAAGTGCTGGTATTACAGACATGAGCCACTGCGCCCAGCCAAGAACAATATTCTTATTGTTCTTTATCTAATGCCTCATTTTCTTCTCAATTATTCCCTTCTCAAAAGACTCTAGTATTTTTAAAAATTCACTTATGCCTTCTGACTTGTAAATAACAAAGAACTGCCAATGACCCCGAAATATAATTGTCCCACCTATGGACTATGGCCCTGGAAATGTAAACTGATCCCAAATTGACATTTAATTAAATTTATCAAACATTTGAACCATACTAGATAGTTCATGCTACTCAGGTGATTTGTGGTGGGGGTCTTGGGCCATGCTGAATCAGTTTGACCCCCAGAGGGGATGGAGACTGAATAAGATCACCCACGTTGGTGCTCTCTTCCCATTTGGCCAATCCCTAATTGAAACTCCAGACAGCAAGACTCAGCTGACCTTCTCTGGTTGGCAAGACTCCATCCATGCTGTCACACATTGTTGCCGAGAGAATTAAGTGCTGTCCGGATGACTTTACAGAGAGAGGAAAACTAGAAATGTGTTTCTGGTCTCTCCCGGACTCTACCCTTTGTGTCTTTTATTTTGCTGGTTTAAATGTTTATCCTTTCATCATAATAAACAGTATGAGTTTAACAGCTTTTCTGAGTTTTGTGAGTCCTTCTAGTGAATTATCGAACCTGAGGGTGGTCTTGGGGTGCCCCGTCACAGCTGCTTAGTAAATGTATCAACTTTGGGTTTCTTTTTTTTTTTTTCTTTTTTTTTTTTTTGAGACGGAGTCTCACTGTGTCTCCCAGGCTGGAGTGCAGTGGCGCGATCTCGGCTCACTGCAAGCTCCGCCTCCCGGGTTCACGCCATTCTCCCGCCTCAGCCTCCCAAGTAGCTGGGACTACAGGCGCCCGCTACCGCGCCCGGCTAGTTTTTTGTATTTTTAGTAGAGACGGGGTTTCACCATGTTAGCCAGGATAGTCTCGATCTCCTGACCTTGTGATCCACCCGCCTCGGCCTCCCAAAGTGCTGGGATTACAGGCTTGAGCCACCGCGCCCGGCCAACTTTGGGTTTCTTAAGTAGGTTTCAAACCCGACTCTAAAACTTTGTGTGCTGCTGATCAGGTTAGTCAAGTTGTTCCTGCATTTCTGCATAAGTAAAACTAGCATAGTAACAGCTACATTACAGTGTCAGTGTCAGGATTAAAGAAATAATGTAAGACAGGTGCCTGGCAAGTGTTTAACTAAATGCAGCTTTTTTTTTTTTTTTTTTTATCACATTGGGGTAAGGGGTGGAGGAATACAAGATTATTAAGACATTTTCCAATGGCTAGTAATCTAATCAAGGGAAAATCCTTTTCTTGAGGACTGTGGGGGAAATGAGGTTATTTTCCACTTGGTCCACTCTTTGTAGACTGATAGTTCAGTCAGGCAGTCATACAAACCGTCCCTCCTACTCATAGGCGCTGCTGTCCTGGGGCAGAGACAGGACAGGCAAAGAAGGAAAGACTTTTTCTACCTAAACCTGAAGATACAAGATTTATATACATGCAATTAGCCTATATATATCTCTCTTTTATCATATCAGTAGTAGGACATGGACCTTCAACGGGGTACAACTGGCCTTTAGTAACTTCGTAATTAATCATTCAGGACAGCCCCAAATGTTCCTTTTAGCCTTATTTTGCTTGAATAATGACACTGGAATGCAAGGGGACACCACGGGAGTGGCCTCCACTTCCCATTCTTTCCATGCCCCCTGGGTCCCCTGATACACATCGGGCCAAGTAAAGCCCTGCCTAGGGAATGGCAAGGGAGGACAGGGAGTCAAATCTGTCTCTTGAAACCCCTGTTAGTAGAATAAACATTTTCAAACATCTGAATCAGTCTAGGTTATTTTTTGTTTAAAGATTTCTTTTCCTGGCCGGGTGCGGTGGCTCACGCCTATAATTTCAGCACTTTGGGAGGCTGAGGCGGGCGAATCACCTGAGGTCAGGAGTTTGAGACCAGCCTGGCCAACATCGTGAAACCCCGTCTCTACTAACAATACAAAAAAAATTAGCTGGGCATGGTGGCACACACCTGTAATCCCAGCTACTCGGGAGGCTGAGGCAGGAGAATTGCTTGAGCCCGGGAGATGGAGGTTGCAGTGAGCCAAGATCATACCACAGCACTCCAACCTGGCTAACAGAGTGAGATTCTGTCTTTAAAAAAAAAAAAAAAAAACAATTTCCTTTGTTTCTGAAACAGGATCTCACTCTGTCATCCAGGCTGGAGTGCAGTGGTACAATCTTGGCTCACTGCAGCCTCAACTTGTTATGCTCAAGCAATCCTCCTACCTTAGCCTTCCAAGTAGCTGGGACTACAGGCAAATACTACCATGCCCAGCTAAATTTTTATTTTATTTTTATTTTTATTTTTTTTTACTTTTAAGTTCTGGGATACGTGTGCAGAGAGTGCAGGTTTGTCCATGGTGGTTTGCTGCACCTATCAACCTGTCATCTAGGTTTTAAGCCCCGCATGCATCAGGTATTTGTCCTAATGCTCTCCCTACCCTTGCCCCCACCCCCTGACATGCCCCACTATATGTTGTTCCCATCCCTGTGTCCATGTGTTCTCATTGTTCAACTACCACTTATGAGTGAGAATATGCGGTGTTTGGTTTTCTGTTCCTTTGTTAGTTTGCTGATAATGATGGCTTCCAGCTTCATCCATGTCACTGTATAGGAGATGATCTCACTAATTTTTTATTTTTTTGTAGAGATGGGGTCTCACTATGTTGCCCAGGCTGGTCTAAAATTTGCTGGGCTCAAGCGATCCTCCTGCCTGGGCCTTCCAAAATGGGACTACAGGCATGAGCCACTGCAACGAGTAAGCAAAGGAGTTTTCAGAGTGGGACTGTTTGGGTAAAAAAAGACTAAAATGACCTTTCTTTTAATGCATTTAGAGGAGATCTAGACTTGAGGACTCCCCCAGGCATCCCGGAGCTAGGCACTGGCTACTGCAGAGTGTTTTGTAGTTAGGAAACGTGATGTGGACTTGGTTAGTGGCAGAAGAGGGTCAGGAATGGGGAGGGAAGTATTTGTATATATCCCTCATCTTTCCCCTTTCCTACTGTTCCCACTGGTTTCTAAATACAAAATCTGCCCTGGGCCCTGTGAGAAGCAGGGCAGGGCTTTGGCTTCACTGAGGTGGAAGTAAAAGGAATAGGCAGGGAATTCTTAGGCAAGGGAAGCTGAAAGAAAGGAGTTTCTGGGATATAAATCAGAGGCTCCAGTATAAGAAGCCAAATAGCTTTTCAACAGACTGTATTGAGGTCACAGGGAAACTGCAGAGCAACTTGTCTCTTCCTTAAGAATGGAGACATGTGTACTGACCCAGTTTAAAGCCACTTACCCTGATTTTTCTGTTCATATCCAGACCCATATCTATGTTATTTCCTCAAACCCACACCCCTCTTGCAGCACAAAGCAAGCCGACCTCAGATATTTACAAATTCACACCTGCAGTAGAGCTCTCTTTCCATTCAAACCCTATTGAATAGATAAAGCACACATTTTATTGCCATAAATACTCAGAAAAGAACAAAGTCCTTTAGTCTGTCTTGATTCAAAAGTAATCTGAAAAATTAATTTTTAGCCAACAATACTGGAAACAATGCGAAAAAGTCCCCACATATACACACATGTAAGCATTATTGAAATTTTTACTCAAAAAGGAAAAAAGCAATTCTTTTTTTGCTTTTTTGAGATGGAGTCTGCTTTGTCTCCCAGGCTGGAGTATAACAGTATGATCTCGGCTCACTGCTGCAACTTCTGCCTCCCAGGTTCAAGCCATTCTCCTTCCTCAGCCTCCTGAGTAGCTTGGATTATAGGTACACACTACCATGCTTAGCTAATTTTTGTATTTTTAGTAGAGGCGGGGTTTCACCATGTTGGCCAGGCTGATCTCGAACTCCTGAACTCAAGTGATCCACCTGCCTTGGCCTCCCAAAGTGCTGGGATAAAAAATAATTCTAAACCCAATGATATGTGATCTCAGGTAGATAATCTATTTTTCTTTGTTTTTTTGAGACAGGGTCTTACCCTGTCACCCAGGCTGGAGTGCAGTGGCATCATCATGGCTTAATCATGACTCACTGCAGCCTCGACCTCCTGGGCTCAAGCAATCCTCCCAGTTCAGCCTCCCTAGTAGCTGTGACTACAGGTGTGCGCCACCATGCCAGGCTACTTTTTATGTTGTTTTGTAGAGGCAGGGTTTCACCACATTGCTCAGGTTCATCTTGAACTCCTGAGCTCAAGCAGTCTGCCTGCCGCAGCTTCCCAAGCTGCTGGTATTACAGGTGTGAGCTGCAACTCTCAGCAGCATTTCTATTAAAACAAATAAAAGGAGACTGAGTTAGGTCCATATGTGCTGGTTCCAAAATCCCAGAAGAGAAAAATTAAACTGTGCAGCTGAAGCCAGGAGGACAGAGACACGTAGCGGCTGAACACTTAGAAAGGATTATGGGAGCAGACTCTTAGAGAAGAGAGAATGACAAATTCTCTTTTAGGAAGCATGGAGGCAGAGAGGAAATAATTGGCATTCTGAATGTAGAAATCTTATTCATCATTATATTCCTGGTATCTAGTATATATAATGATCTTAAGTAAAACTGAGTTGAACTAAGGGATAAAAGATAGGCAAATTGCAAGTATATAAGATAAAGATTGAATCTATTTTGTTTCAGGGAGGAGGCACTGACTTTCCTTCATCTGTACTGTGGATGCTGTGGTGTGCTTCCCAGATACCACTTCTCATCTAAGGCTTGAAGAATTCCTCCAGCAGTGGGAGTACTGGCAATCAACAACTCTCAGCCAAGTCTCTCTTCTAGAATTGCCCTTGGGTAAAGAGAACTGCCTAGCCCAAGGTCATACCTCCTTCCAGGAGGCAATTCGTATCCAAAGACTTGTAAATGCAGAGGCACAGAGGCCTAGCCTTATGACTGCAATTTGGGGCAACTCTGAAGGGTCATCCCAACTCCAGATCTCCTAATAGGATGGACTGAGGCCTTTGTTTTGACAGAATCATGAAGTTTGACTTTTCTCTCTAAACAATCTTGGGTTTTTTCATTCCCCCACAGGAGCTGATCCTAAGATTATTTGCCAATACAGTTCCTACATGCAGATCTCTGCCTCAGAATTTGGTTCATGGGGAACTCAACTGGAAATAGCTGGCACCAGGAGTGTCTGAAAATGAAAACTCTTAAGACAGGACTTTGGAAATGGATCATTCACAGACCAAATATCAATGAGGTCCCCATCACTGGTAGTAGGTGGCACACAGACAGCAAATAGTCCATGGCATGCAGTAGCCGTGCAATTTTTAAAACTTTCACTAGCAGTGAACTTGGATAGTCTACCAATGGAAGGAATGCACTTGTAGGTGCAATGTATCAGTCATTTGAGAAAGACAGAGGAAATACTAACTATAAGGACTATAAAATTGGATGCCTATTGCGGAGGGCCATTCAGTTCTGCAGAAAGATAATGAAAGAGTCATTAATTATCAATTAATTAAAGGCTAAGTGTGAAAGCCAGAGGGTCTCCTTGGCAGCATAAATAGACTCTCATCTCCTGCAGGATATGTATGGTAGAGCTCCAGAAATGGTAGATTCTCAACCATGGAAAGTTTCCTCTGCACTAATTGGGAGCCCTAATTGGGAAGAAATGTAACCCTGACACAGAGAAGGCAGACTTCTGGGTTGATGCACCGGAGAATCTTGAATCCTAAAATTCTTCTACAGAAATAGTCCACTTTTCCCTTGTAAAGACTAATTCTCCCTCTTCAGGTAAGCAAACAGTGATCCCTCTAAGTAAGCAAGTAGGCAATGATCCAGCCAGGTGAGTCAGGAAGTCTCTGTCATCAGCCATTCCAGTGCTGGTTCACTGGTACATGAACAGAGTAGTCATGGTGGCAGGGATGAAGCCTGTACATGAGTCCAACAAAAGGGGTTGCACTTACCCAGGCTGATCTAGCTTTCATTGCTGTTGAAAGCTATGGAGACAAATCCTGAACCCCAATATAGCACCATCCCTCAAGGAGACCAATCATCCACTTGGTGGCATGCTAACTATTTGGATCCTGTAATCAATGGAATGTTTATTCCTATGTTGAAATCCTAACTCCTTAGATGAAGGTATTAGGAGGTAGGGCCCTTGGGAGATGATTCCGTCATAAGGGTGGAGTCCTCATGAATGGGATTAGTGCCCTTCTAGAAGAGAGCTTGTTTGCTCTTTTTGCCATGTGAGGATGCAGCAAGTAAAAGGCTATCTATGAGCCCAAAATCAGGCTCTCACTAGACATTTAATTTTTTGTTTTCTGAGATAGGGTCTTGCCTTGCACTGTACTCTAGGTTGGAGTGCAGTGGTGAGATGCTAGCTCACTGCAGCCTTGAACTCCTGGGCTTAAGCAGTCCTCCCACCTTGGCCTCTCAAGTAGCTGAGACTATGGGAATGTGCCATATGCCTAGCTACTTTTTTTTTTTTTTAGAAACAGAGTCTCCCCATGTTGCCCAGGCTGGTCTTCAACTCCTGGGCTCAAGCAGTCTGCCCACCTCAGCCTCCCAAAGAGCTAGGATTACAGGCATGAGCCAACATACCTTGACATGTCAAGATCTAGACATAGAATCTTGATCTTGAACTTCCCACCTCCAGAACTTTGAGAAATAAATTTCTGCTGTTTGTAAGTCACCCAGTCTATGTTATTCTGCTGTGGCAGCTAAATTTATCTTGACTGGAATTGATGTATTCTGAGTATGAGTTTAACTTTCTTGCCTGCAGGGCCTCACCTAGCAAAACTTGTTGAGGGCTTACAAAGTATTTGATCTACTTGACATGGGATCTGGATGACATTGCATTGGACTAAGGAACCTACTTAACAGGATAGGAAATGCAGCAGTTCACACATGACTTAAGATCCACTGGTTCTCTCACCTACCATTCCACCCAGAGCCTGGTGGTCTGATAGAGTGATGAAACAACATTGGTGTAAACAGCTCTGATGAAACCTGTTAAGGTACCAGCTTGGAGAGAACACCCTGAAAGGATGGGGCACCATGCCGCAGAATTAGTATACATCTGAAGTCAACCAGAGCTGTATGGTGTGGTATCTTCAATAAATAAGTCTGATAGATGGAGTGAATTTACAACTGGACTAGAACAGCACTGTCTTTGTCTCTGTGGATGCGTTGATGTCTGGTTTCTGACTGTCAGACAAGATAAGGAAAGTGGAATTTATGATATGCTGTTTGAAGTCTGAAACTCCCCTCCTAACTGCCAGGGCCAGTTTCCATACTGATAGCCTTAAACTGGCCTAACCGGTTTGATAGGCCTGGCTAAGGGGACATAAAAACTCCAGTGGGAACTTCCCCAAAGCTAAGGTTCCTTGCACAGATCTTGGTGATTTGACCTAGATTCTGAGTGCATTGTGTGCAAGTCAGGACGCTGGGGAGCTGTGTCGGAGCTGTCTCTCAGATTCCAGTGCTTGCCTGTACTCACCATCTCTTGATGCAAATGCATCATTTGCCTTTAAATAAAAACCTTGAGTCTGGTAAGTCCTTTAAAATATCTGAACTTGAGAAGTCTTTGCAGCAGAATATATACGTCTGGGAACTAATGGATGGAGGCAAGAGTGGCTCCACCAACCATTACTCCCCAGTAACTCACTGGGGAAACTGTTTCCTAGAGATCCTGATCTAAAAGAGTGAGCACTTTCACCAGAGGATACAGAAAGCATTGCATTAAACCTCATACCAGCAGTCAAAAAGGAGATTCACCCTCCTGGAAGAAGTAATCAACCTGACCATTAGGAAATAATATGTTTGGCACCCACACAATCCACTTGGTTTCTTGATACAACAGGCACACACGTCCTGAGATGGGGATGATGACCAGGGTGTTAGATCCTCTCAGAGATGACTGTCTGGGTCACCCTACCTTGGTGATAAGGTTTGGCTCTGTGTCCCACCCAAATCGCATCTTGAATCGTACTCCCATAATTCCCATGCATTCTGGGAGGGACCTGATGGGAGATAATTGAATCATGGGGGTGGTTTCCCCCATACTCTTTTCATGGTAGTGAATAAATCTCATGAGATCTGATTTTTTTTTTTTTTTTTTTTGAGACAGGGTCTCACCCTGTTGCCCAGGCTGGAGTGCAGTGGTGTGATCCCGGCTCACTGCAACCTCTGCCTCCCAGGATCAAGCAATTCTCCTGCCTCAGTCTCCCAGGCAGCTGGGATTACAGGCACTCACCACCATACCGGGCTAATTTTTGTATTTTTAGTAGAGACGGGGTTTCACCACATTGGTCAGGCTGGTCTCGAACTTCAGACCTTGTGATTCACCCGCCTCGGCCTCTCAAAGTGCTGGGATTACGGACTTGAGCCACCGTGCCCAGCTAATCTGATGGTTTTATCAGGGGTTTCTGCTTTTGCGTCCTCCTCATTCTCTCTTTGAGATGGAGTCTCACTCTGTCGCCAGGCTGGAGTGCAATGGTGCAATCTCCGCTCACTGCAACCTCTGCCTCCCGGGTTCAAGTGATTCTCCTGCCTCAGCCTCCCGAGTAGCTGGGAATACAGGTGCGCACCACCATATCCAGCTATTTTATATTTTTAGCAGAGATGGGGTTTCACCATGTTGGCCAGGATGGTCTCGATCTCTTGACCTTGTGATCCACCTGCCTCGGCCTCCCAAAGTGCTAGGATTACAGTTGTGAGCCACCGTGCCCAGCCTGCATCTTCCTCATTCTCTCTTTGCCTGCTGCCATCCATGTAAGACGTAACTTGTTCCTCTTTGCCTTCCACCGTGATTGTGGGGCTGCCCCAGCCATGTGGAACTGTAAGTCCAATTAAACCTCTTGCTTTTGTAAATTGCCCTATCTTAGGTATGTCTTTATCAGCAGCGTGAAAACGGACTGATACACTAGGTAAACCACCTAGGTCAGGAGAGAGAAAGGGAATCTAAGAGACCTATATAGTAGAATGATGATGAGTATCATTTGTGCTCTTGAGATTAGCTGCATGGTGGGGATGGAGGCCCTGTGAAAATTTAAGGACCTGCTCTTGGAACTTGAATGAAGCAGGTGGATCCAAGAGACTCAGGAGTGGACGATAATGGATGTTGTACTATCCCACCTTGATCTCCCCACTCCAGGACTGAAGCCTTTGTTACCCCTGCAGCTGGGAGTGTTGTTAGTCAATAGATCTCAGCTGAAATCTTCTCCAGTTCTTGGCCTTGGTTGAAGAAAACAACCTTGCTCAAGGTCTTGCCCCTTTCCAAGAGTAGCTAAAATCCAAGTGTCAGGTTGTTTTGGGAGCATAAAGGCCCAGTCCTCTTGTTCCACTTTGGAGCAACTCTGAAGTGTCATCCTATCTCCAAAGCTCACTTTAAGATGGATTTAGGCTTTTGCTGTGACTCAGTTTAACTTCTCTCTCTGCCCAATTATACTTTCTTTCTTTTTTCCAATTGTACTTTCTTCATGTCCCCACAGGTTTTGTTCTTGAGAGTACTTTCTAAGAAACATTCTGTACTCAATCTCTTAGAGTTTGCTTTTCAATGAATCCAGTCGGTGACCATCTGAATGCATCTTTCTTTCTTTTTCTGTTTTCTTTCTTTTTTTTTGTTTTTTTTGAGACGGAGTCTCGCTCTGTTACCCTGTCACCCAGGCTGGAGTGCAGTGGCGTGATCTCGGTTCACTGCAACCTCCACCTCCAGGGTTCGAGCAATTCTCCTGTTCAACCTACTGAGTAGCTGGGACTAGAGGTGTGCACCCCTGTGCCCATCTAATTTTTGCATTTTTAGTAGAGATGGGGTTTCACCAAGTTGGCTAGGCTGGTCTTGAACTCCTGACCTCAAGTGATCCACCCACCTCGGCTTCCCAAAGTGCTGAGATTACAGGCATGAGCCACCATGCCTGGCACTGAATGCATCTTTCTAAAATCCAGTCTAGTCTCTAAGAAGCCTGTAATTGCCTTCTTATTCTTGGTGTAAAGCTGCAATGGTTTTTAAACTGGGTTCCAAAAAACCCTTCTGTGGAGGTGCTTCATTGCAAATATTTAATTTGAATTTCATTCTTAAAAAAAAATACAAAAAACTAGCCGGGCGAGGTGGCGGGCGCCTGTAGTCCCAGCTACTCGGGAGGCTGAGGCAGGAGAATGGCGGGAACCCGGGAGGCGGAGCTTGCAGTGAGCTGAGATCCGGCCACTGCACTCCAGCCTGGGTGACAGAGCAAGACTCCGTCTCAAAAAAAAAAAAAAACCAAAAAAAAAAAACCAAAAAAAAACAATGAATACATTTTTTAAAATGTGTCCAAGAATGACACATGTGTCACTGTCATGCCGATAATATGTCATGCCGATAATGTGTCATGCCGATAATGTGTCATGCCTATAATGAGCCACTATATTTGGGAGACTAGGGTGGGAGGATTGTTTGAGGCCAGGAGTTTGATACCAACCTGGACAACAAAGCAAGATCCTATCTCTACAAAAAAATTTAAAAATTAGCTAGGTGTGGTGGTGCATGTTTATGGTCCCAGCTACTTGGGAGACTGAGGTGGGAAGATCGCTTGAGCCTGGGATGTCAAGGCCACAGTGAGCCATGACTACTCCACTGCACTCTGGACTGGGTAATAGAGTGAGACTCTGTCTCTCAGAAAAAAAAAAAAAAAAAATTAACAATGTGAAAAGCACTAACACCAAAAATACAAACTACTGAGAAAAATGAGCACAGAAATATACATGTGCTATATTCTAAAGTTTACACATGTTTTACAGTGTATTAACTTGAGGTGCCAACTCCTAGGATTTTTGTGCAGAGCTCAGGAGGAAGTTTCACTTTTCATTATTGTGCACATATTTCAACTTTTAAGAAATTATTTTTGGCTGGGCACGTGGCTCACGCCTGTAATCCCAGCACTTTGGGAGGCCAAGGCGGGAGGATCACCTGAGGTCAGGACTTCGAGACATCCTGGCTGACACGGTGAAACTCCGTCTCTACTAAAACCACAAAAATTAGCTGGGTGTGGTGGCATGTGCCTGTAATCCCAGCTACTTGGGAGGCTGAGGCAGGAGAATCACTGGAACCCGGGAGGTGGCAGCTGCATTGAGCCAAGATTGCACCACTGGACTCCAGCCTGGGTGACAGAACAAGACTCTGGCTCAAAAAAAAAATGTATTTTTGAATATATATGTGCATAGTTTGGAATTCAAAAGATATAAAGGAGTATATGCATGTATAATGTATATACATATACATATATGTGTATATATGTATATATAATATATACATATACATATGTGTGTATATATGTGTATATATAATATATACACATATGTGTGTATATATGTGTATATATAATATATACACATATGTGTGTATATATGTGTATATATACTCCTTTATATACATATATGTGTGTATATATACTCCTGTATATGTATATATACTCCTTTATATACATATATATGTGTGTATATATACTCCTTTATATACATATATATGTGTATATATACTCCTTTATATCTTTTGAATATATACATATGTGTGTATGTGTATATATACATATATAGTGAAAAGAATAATTCCCTTTCACCCCCATCTTCTAGTTCCCCAGTACCTCTCCAGGGGCAACTATAGCACTCAGTTTCTTGCATATTTTTCTAGAGATATCTTATGTATTAAATTATGTATATATAGTAAAAGTTTCCAGAATCAAAATGGAGTCTCTTGTGTCAGACCAAATCAACAACAATAAAATGAAGCTGGGAAGTTAAGAATGAAGGGCCCTCACTCACACATGCCTATGATAAGAACTATTACAAAGACTCTCTAAAGGGCTCTTACACATGTATGCCTATAGCAGGAATCTTTGCCAAGGATTTCCAAACTGTATCTTGCTAGGTGAGTCATAAGGACAGCTAGCAAGATCCATAAGAACACTTGCCTGACACACTGTCTCTACTAAAAAACGAGTGTCATCTACTGTGATAAGCCTCTGTAAACAATGTTCTCTGTTTCAGAACAAATTATGTGTACTTTTCTCTTCTGCCTTTAAAATCATCTCCTTGCCTCAACCTCCTTGGATAAAATGGTAGTCTCCTTAGCCTGCATATCTTGGATTTGCAGATCCACTCTGCACTCCCCATTAAACTCATTATGTTTGAAGACTATCTCTCTTGTCTGTTACTCAGGTTGACAACACACACATATGCACATACCTTTTTCCCCTATATACACTGTAATGTATGCCAAACGCTGTTCTAAAGATTGCTTATTATTTATTATTTTTAACTTAACATATCTGCAACATTTTTGTTTATGGAAAAGGTCTTTAATATGTTATTAGTTCATAACTGCTGCTTTGCATATTAAAGATCTTTACCTTTTCTAAAAGACCTGATCTTTTATATGATAAATATGTGGATTTTGGGAAAGAGATTCCAAAGCAGAATATCATAGCATGGATTGGCTGATATTAGCTGCATTCATAAGGTTATAAAATAAAGAAATGAACTCAGAAAAAAAAAAATAGCCTACTTGCAAGCAGCACTAAAAAGTAAGAGAGAATTTGGACATTTTAGGACTGTGTCGAAAGATACCACTTTTTCTTTCTTCCCAACTAGTAAATGATAGAAGGAGGAATAATTTCATCTAGGAAGGTCAATTAAGCCTTAGGACAAAGACCAAATCAATGATGTAGCTATGAGATGTTCTGTTAAGACCTTGGATTGCATTAAGCTGGACCATACTAACCCATGCAGCTGAACAAAATGGCTTCTAGAAAAGTGACTAAGCGCAAGGTCCTGTGGAAACCTGATAAACTTAAAGGACCTGTAATTAAATCTAGAAAGAAAGTCATGTTTAAAAAAAATTGTTGGTGTGACTGAAGTCATAAAAAATGAACACATATTGGTGGAAAGAGATTTATTGTCGAAAATGCCATGAGCTTGTATTACAGGAGACTGGGACCGTTTAGGCTATAAACGACTTTCGGGGCCCCAGATTTCCATGGGCCGAGAAAGGTACCCATCTGCCAATGAGACCATTTTCTCTATTGCCCTCGTTATCCAAGGAAAAAAAATGAAAGATCTAGAAAGTGCAGCCAGGCACCACAGAGAGAAGTGAACTAGGGGCAATAGTTTGAGGATCAATTAAGGGCCTCCCAGAAACCACTAGTGAAGTCTTGGGGCTCTCGGAGTAGCAGGGTGTCCTAACCTTCCCAGCAGCCTCCTGAGAAACAGCAAGATTCCAGAGGGAATGGATGCATGGTCTCCACGGAGGGAAACCACAGGGCTGGATTGGTTATTGATTGCTTGTGCGACAATGTTGACAGTAGTAGTGCACATCTGAGCTATACTCTGTGTAGAAAAATGATTGATTATTGAGGGCTGACCCAGCCCTCAACTACTACAGTGCCACTCCACCTCTTTTGCATTTTGGGACTGTATAGGGCTTCAGAACTCTGGGCTGAGGCCAGTTGCAATGACTCATGCCTGTAATCCCAGCACTTTGGGAGCCTGAGGCAGGTGGATCACTTGAAGTCAGGAGTTCAAGACCAGCCTGGCCAACATGGTGAAACTCCATCTGTACTAAAAAAAATACAAAAATTAGCTGGTGTGGTGGCAGGCGCCTGTAATCCTAGCTACTCAGCAGGCTGAGGCAGGAGAATCACTTGAACCCAGGAGGCAAAGGTTGTAGTGAGCCGAGATTGTGCCATTGCACTCCAGCTTGGGCAACAGAGCAAGACTTTATCTCAAAAAAATAAATAAATAAATAAATAAAATAAAAAAACCCACAAACAAACAAAAAACAAACTCTGGGCTGAATGAAAACAACAAATAAGATTGAGGCTGAATTTTTAGTCCATCAGGATTGGAGTTGAGAGTTAATTAAAATGAAGAATAGAATATAAAGAAGTGAGTTATTTCTTGTATACTGTAGTATACTGGAGTTTTTTTATTCCTATCTGTTATAAATTCATTTACCCTTTCAGTCATCAAAAATTTTCTGAGTGTACCCTTTTTGTCAGGGCCTGAACTAGGTGCTGGAAATACATTGGTGAACAAAACCCTCGTATAGTTTACATCCTGATACACAGATGTCTTAGTCTATTTTCTACTGCTGTAATAGAATACCACAGACTGGGGAATTTATAAAGAAAAGATATTTATTCGGCTCATGGTTCTTGAGGCTAGAAAGTTCAAGGGCATGGTGCCGGCATCTGTTTGGCCCTCTGGTGAAGTCCTACTTGCTGTGTCACACTATGGCCAAATGACGGGAAGGGCAAGAGAGCACATGCAAGAGAGTTTCCTTTTGTAACAAAGTCACTCCTGAGATAACTAACCCACTCCTTTAATAATGACATCAATTCACTCATGAGGGTGGAGCCCCCATGATCTAATCATTTCTTTAAAAGCCCCTACCTCTCAATACTGTCACATCAGCAATTAAATTTCAGCATTAATTTTGGAGGGGACATTCAAACCATAGCAGTAGGATTTGTGACATTTGGCTGGAAACTTGGAAATAAGAGTATATATGTTGCCATGACATCCTGTTTATAAGTCCCACATCCACATTCAAATAATTTACTACTAACAAAGAGGTAGGTGCTGTGTAATTATATTGTTCCTAGAACAGGGTACAAGTAACATTGGAATAATATTTTCTCTAAGGCAGGCTGGCTACATAGCTATCAGCACAAGCAATCTTTAGCTAATTAGGATTTCAAAGGAAACATAAACATTTAAATGTAATAGGATTATACCTGGGTGGAGACATTAAGGATATTTATCTCCCTCAGTAGCTTTCAGAGTTAGTCAGAGAGCTAGGATGGTTAAGATTTAATTTTCATTTATTCAAAAAGAAATCAAATGCATTCTTCCAAGTGGGAACAAGAGGATTGGTGTCAATCTGGTCTTTCCACTGTCCCACTCAACCAATTAACCAGACATTTCACAGCAAATATCTGTTTGTCAGATGTTTAAATTGTTAGAATTTTTGTTACATGTTATCTCTTAAAAAATAGACCAATATTATTAATGTGAATAGTTTATTTATATAGGATTGTATTATTAATAGTCACATTAATAACATTAATGTTAATTATTTTGTTATTAACAATAAATATCAATTAATTATTAATACCAATAATAAAATATAGATTAATAATGATTAAGCTAATTAAGTTTACATTGTCTTAGTCTGTTCTCACACTGCTAATAAAGACATACTCAAGATTGGGTAATTTATAAAGCAAAGAAGTTTAATTGACTCACAGTTCAGCATGGCTGGGGAGGCCTCAGGAAACTTACAATCATAACAGAAGGGGAAGCAAATACATTCTTTTTCACATGGTGGCAGGAAGGAGAAGAATGAATGCCCAGTGAAGGGGGAAGCCCCTTATAAACCATCAGATCTCATGAGAACTAACTGACTATCATGATAACAGAATGGGGGAAACTGCCCCTGTGGTTCAATTATCTCCACCTGGTCCCTCCCACGACACGTGGGGATTATGGGAACCACAATTAAAGATGAGATTTTGGTGGGGACACAGCCAAACCATATCACACATATTAATGTGAAAAAAGCAGGTAAAGTTCTGATTTTTTTCCCTTCAAACAACAAGACAATAAAACCCTAAATAAAACAAATAACATGATTATAGAAAGCATAATGTGGCAATAATCTCCCATTGAGGTTGCAATTCTAGTTCTTTCTTTATCAAAGTTTCAATGCCATAACAATTTGTCAGAGGAAAATTAGGCAGAAAAAAAGCATCTTTTCTTTCCCTCAGAAGATTGAGGGAAAGGATAAGGAGAGGGGAAAATAATGTGAGTAAATATGGTCAGCTTAAAATAGAGTTAATGTAACTCTATATCTAAAATTGTTTACCCAGACTGCTTTTTTCCATGAAGAACACCAATAATTATCAGTATTTGGCAACAAAGTTTGCAGATTGCTTCATGTGAGGTTAATATTTAACTTCCATTTTCCTTGGAAAAGACTTTCAAACAGAATTTCTATCTGGGTGTTCTTGAGGGCATTGTACTGGTTCAATTCTTTGTTATAAACTATTTTGGGGGAAAAGCTGAAATGTTTCATACTTATGTTTCTTTGCTTGGTGAAGTTGATTGTGTTGGATTTTGTAATTCTATTCTTTTGTTAAAATGATAATTTTTTTTTTTTTATTTGAGACACAGTCTCAATCTGTCACCCAGACTTGAGTGCAGTGGCGTGATCTTGGCTCACTGCAACCTCCGCCTCCCAGGTTCAAGTGATTCTCCTGTCGCAGTCTCTTGAGTAGCTGGGATTATAGGTGCATGCCACCACGCCAGGGTAATTCTTGTATTTTTGTAGAGATGGAGTTTCACCATGTTGGCCAGGCTGGTCTTGAACTCCTGACCTTAAGTAATCCACCTGCCTTGGCCTCCCAAAGTACTGAGATTACAGGCGTGAGCCACTGTGCCCAGCCTAAAATGGCAATGTTAATGCGCAGATATTTTCCCCTCTAGAAGCCCTTCTGAATTCAATGGGAGGCCTTCTTTGGGTTACTTGTCTTTACTTAGAGGGATATTCTGAAAGCCAACTGTGGTGAATACAAAAATAAGGGAACTACAGGTCATAGAAATGTATCAAAATGTAGTAGCTCACAGATGGGATAACTTAATTGATTTAACAGGTTTTATAATCAAGTCGTAGTGGTTGATTTCAATCTCCTGTCAATGTGGGTTGACCAGCTAAATAATTCCAGGTTTTCCTCCCCTCCCCTGGCATGTAAAGTAATCCAGGTTTTTCATAGTGAAATTAGTATGCATTTTTTTTTTTTTTTTTGGAGACAGAGTCTCCTTCTGTAGCCCAGGCTGGAGTGCAGTGGCGCGATCTCGGCTCACTGCAAGCTTCACCTCCCGGGTTCACACCATTCTCCTGCCTCAGCCTCCGGAATAGCTGGGACTACAGGCGCCCGCCACCACGCCTGGCTAATTTTTTGTATTTTTAGTAGAGATGGGGTTTCACCGTGTTAGCCAGAACGGTCTCCATCTTCTGACCTCGTGATCCGCCCACCTGGGCCTCCCAAAGTGCTGGGATTACAGGCGTGAGCCACCGTGCGGCCGGTATGCATTTTTTCAAAAGAATCAACTACGCTTGGGTGTTTGGGATAATAACAAAAGTGCTTTCTTACCTTCTACCTTTTAGCTGAACTAGTTAACTGAGAGAGTGTTACTGAACTCCATTATTTCTCATTCATTCTACTCCCAGCTCCTTGGGATTCCAGCAATTATGGTAGTTCTTACTTCTGATTTTTTTTTTTTTTTTTCCTCCACAAGACCTTTGGTATTTATGAGGCCAGTCTCATCAGCATTCAAAGCTTTTCGGGATTTCCAGGTCATAATCTCAGATCCTACAAGGCTCTCTGTTTTGGTTCCTTGGGGAGTTTGCCTCAAGACATCAAGAAATGTTCATCCAGCTGGGCGCGGTGGCTCACACTTGTAATCCCAGCACTTTGGGAGGCTGAGGCGGGTGGATCACCTGAGGCCAGGAGTTCAGGACCAGCCTAGCCAACATGGCAAAACCCTATCTCTACTAAAAATACACAAAAATTATCTGGGTGTGGTGGCACGCCTGTAGTCCCAGCTACTCAGTAGGCTGAGGCAGAAGAATTGCTTGAACCCAGGAGGCAGAGGTTGCAGTGAGCTAAGAGTGCGCCCCTGCACTCCAGCCTGGGCAACACAGTGAGACTCTGTGTCAAAAAAAAAAAAAAAAAAAAAAGAAGAAGAAAAATGCTGGAAGCCATCATCCTCAGCAAATTACCACAGGAACAGAAAACCAAACACTGCATGTTCTCACTCATAAGTGGGAGTTGAAAAGTTGAGAACACATGGACAAAGGGAGGGAACATCAGGTACCAGGGCCTGTTGAGGGGTGGGGGGCGAGGGGAGGGAACTTATAGGATGGGTCAATAGGTGCAGCAAACCACCATAGCACACGTATACCTATGTAACGAACCTGCACGTTCTGCACATGTATCCCAGAACTTAAAGTAAAATTAAAAAATAAAAAAAAAGAAGAAAAAAAATGTTCTGGCACATAGTAGGTGTTTTATTTAAATTTTTGAGTAATTAATAAATTCACATGGTTTTATAAATAAATAAATAAATAAAGTGGCCAGGCACAGTGGCTCATGCCTGTAATCCCAGAACTTTGGGAGGCCGAGGTGAGCAGATCACTTGAGGTCAGGAGTTCGAGACCAGCCTGGCCAGCATGGTGAAACCCCATCTCCACTGAAAATACAAAAATTAATTAGGCATGATGGCACACGCCTGTAATCACTTAGGTTGGCTGCTCAGGAGGCTGAGGCAGGAGAATTGCTTGAACCTGGGAGGCAGAGGTTACAGTGAGCCCAGATTGCACCACTGCACTCCAGCCTGGGTGAGGGTGTGAGACTTCATCTCTAAATAAATAAATAAATAAATTCACATCGTTTTAAAATCAAGAGGTATAAAAAGTTGTACAGTGAAAAGTTCCCTCCTTATTCTTGTATTCAAGTATCCTCATCTATCCCTCTTCCGTTCCTCACTGATCATCCCTGGTACTACTTCTGGTTTCCTTCTGCAGTTTCTTTATGTGCATTTAAGTGCTGTTACAGACTGAGAGATTTTCACCTTTTAACACTCGCATGGCTTAAAATTTCATATGTTTATTATCTCCACCTTCTTATCATCTCTCATCTACTTAAAAAAATACTTTAGCCTGGGCACAGTGGCTCACACCTGTAACCTCAGCTCTTTGGGAGGCCAAGGCAAGGGGACAACTTGAGCCCAGGAGTTTGAGACCCACCTGGGCAACATGGCGAGACCCCGTCTCTACAAAAAACAAATTAGCTGGGTGTGGTGACATGTGCCTCTAGTCCCAACTACTTGGGTGGCTGAAGTGGGAGGATCACTTGAGCCCAGGAGGTAGAGGCTACAGTGAGCCGTGATTGCACCAATGCACTCCAGAGTCTCACTCTGGGTGACAGAGTGAGACTCTGTCTCAAAAAAAAAAAAAAAAAAAAAAAAAAAAA